>NC_056071.1:49765648-50068679 GCF_016772045.2 Ovis aries | reverse complement strand
GCTCATGTAGGACTTCAATTTACATATCATTCCTCATGGTCCCTAACACAGTATATATTGAACTTATGCACCATTATGTTTGGCTAATGCTTTTTCTACCTGGGCCTTTTACAATGCTTGAAAGAGAACAATTAGTTCAAGTCCTATTTGAAAAATAAAATCACATATACATATAGAATACGTGCCCTTGGTCAGTTTTAAACTTGGGTCAGTTTTAAACCCCTTGAACTAGTTCTCTCTGTTACCAAAAAGAGTACACTTTGGCTTGTGCGCAAGGAAACATTTATTCAGTTCAGTTCAGTTCAGTTCATTTCAGTCACTCAGTTGTGTCCGACTCTTTTTCGACCCCATGAATCGCAGCACGCCAGGCCTCCCTGTCCATCACCAACACTCGGAGTTCACTCAGACTCACGTCCGTCGGTGATGCCATCCAGCCATCTCATCCTCTGTCATCCCCTTCTCCTCCTGCCCCCAATCCCTCCCAGCATCAGAATCTTTTCCAATGAGTCAACTCTTTACATTAGAAGATAGTATAAGCATCATGGATGCCCGGAGGGATACAGTTAGCACCCTCAATCTTGAATACCTTGCCCCAACATTGTTTTCTGTATTATATATTGAGTGCAGTTCAGTCGCTCAGTTGGGTTGACTCTTTGCAACCCCATGGACTGCAGCACACCAAACTTTCCTGTCCATCACCAACTCCTGGAGCTTGCTCAAACTCATGTCCATGGAGTCAGTGATGCCATCCAACCATCTCATCCTCTGTCATCCCCTTCTCCTTCTGCCTTGAATCCTTCCCAGCATCAGAGTCTTTTCCAATGAGTCAGTTCTTCACATCAGGTGGCCAAGGTATTGGAGCTTCAGCTTCAGCATCAGTCCTTCCAATGAATATTCAGGACTGATTTCCTTTATGAATGACTGGTTGGATCTCCTTGCAGTCCAAAGGATTCTCAGGAGTCTTCTCCAACACCACAGTTCAAAAGCATCAATTCTCTGGTGCTCAGCTTTCTTTATGGTTCAACTCTCACATCCAAACCTGATTACTGGAAAAACCATAGCTTTGACTAGATGGGCCATTTTCGGCAAATTAATGTCTCTAGTTTTTAATATGCAGGCTAGGTTTGTCATAACTTTCCTTCCAAGGAGCAAGCGTCTTTTAATTTCATGGCTGCAATCACCATCTGCAGTGATTTTGGAGCCCAAGAAAATAAAGTCTGTCACTGTTTCCATTGTCTCCCCATCTATTTCCCATGGAGTAATGGGACCAGATACCGTGGACTTCATCTTTTGAATGCTGAGTTTTAAGCCAACTTTTTCACTCTCCTCTTTCCCTTTCATCAAGAGGCTCTTTAGTTCATCTTCACTTTCTGCCATAAGGGTGGTGTCATCTGCATATTTGAGGTTACTGATATTTCTCCCAGCAATCTTGATTTTAGCTTGTGCTTCATCCAGCCTGGCATTTCACCTAATGTACTCTGCATATAAGTTAAATAAGCAGGATGGCAATATACAGCCTTGACGTACTCCTTTCCCAGTTTTGAATTAGTCCATTGTCCCATGTCTGGTTCTAACTGTTGCTTCTTGACCTGCATACAGATTTCTTAGGAGGCAGATAAGGTGGTCTGATATTCCCATTTCTTTAAGAATTTTCCAGTTTGTTGTGATCCATACAGTCAAAGGCTTTGATGTATATATAGTTTCAAATATTTTGCAGCAAAAGTGTTCAAATTCTCAAATGGGGTTTATCAAAAACTCTTTCCCTGCCATCTCACTAGGAAAACCTCTAAGCCATATCATAAATTTTTTCTAGAGATGATCTTTTAAGTTCTGTTATGGCAGTGGTTCACAACCTGGTTAGATATTACCATAACCTCGAAAGATATTAAAATGCATTGATGTCTGGGTCCCACCACAAACCTATTCAATTAGAATCTCCTGGGGTAGAACACAGATACTGATATATTTTGAAGGCTCCTCAGATGATGCAGATCTGTAAATTTTAAGCGCTGTCAATCTCATAGTCCACAACTTCCAGGTAATAACCATTTCTTTTTCAAAACCTCTAATGACTTATTCCTCTAATGACTTAAACCTCATCATTGTCCAGCCAAACCACCACAAAGTGGCGTATGTAAAGATGAGGAAGAAAAATAGTAAATTATACAGGTTCAGCTCCAATGAGCAAAGTGCTTGATCTCATCTCTTTTGTTCTTAGAACAAGATAAAGCTACACAAACTGAGAGTCAATTGTTTTTCTTGGACTCCAAGATCTCAGGACATGCATTTGCTTTAAAAGCTGGAAAGACAAGTGCATCCAGAATGATAGAGCAAGGTAGGTCCAATCACCAGAAGCAGAAACTGCAGGATCAATATAATACTGGTGGAAACATTAAATGGCCATTGTGATGAACTGCTAGAAACAGAGTGTGGAATAGAGAGGGAGAAATTTCTGAGGGGAACAGTCTCAGATATTCCCAAAATGTTCATGAGCTTCCCTTCAAGGAAACTGACCAGGTTCTCAATTTTAGGACCCAAGAAAATCCTCTGCTCTTTCAGAGACAGAGAAGAAGAGGAACTACTATGAAGCGTAGAAAAAGCATCCCCCATAAGACAAACCTAGTCTCTAGGAGAAAGGACTTTGCCAGAGCTCAATTCTGGAAACACACTCTGGCTTAAGGAGGTAATTTATCTCTAGCCCAGCACTCTCCAGCCTTCCCAATTTCACTGAAGGGGTGGAAAAGCATCATCAACAAGATACACAGCTTGAAGGAAATAATTGAGTACTTAGCAGTTGGGGCTTCCAAAGTGGCACTAGGGGTTTAAAAAAAAAAAAAAAGCACCTGCCAGTGTAGGAGATGCAAGACACATGGGTTTGATCCCTGTATCAGGAAGATGCCTTGGAGAAGAACATGGCAATCCACTCCAGTATTCTTGCCTAGAGAATCCCATGGGCAGAGAAGCCTGGTAGGCTACAGTCCATGAAGTGTCAGACATGACTGAAGGGATTTAGCGCACACACATGCCCATTGCAGCCAGGGTAAGAATAGGGAACAGGAAAAAAACTATACCGCTGAAAGACTTGCAAAAACAAAGAAACACTTAGAAAAACAAGACCCCAAATTGAAGACAATTGGAACTCTATGTGGGGACAGTGTGGTGTCCTAAATAGTGCTTTGCCAGGCAGACATATGAAAGAATAGTGATGCCTGTTTTACAAGTCAGTAGGATAATACAGTAAGAGAATTATGGCAGATCAGTGGACAAATATATATACATATTTTAATACAGTGACCCCAGCCAGTTGTTAACTTGGCTTTATGGGGTTAACAGAGCCTGTACAGCTCTCCATATATCACCAGTCAGATAACTCAGTCCATCAATGTGAAGCAAAAAAGACTATTAAAACACCTAGATTTTTCACTCTAGTACTACACATTCTTGCGCCTGAAGCAAAGTCCCCTCGTTGAAAAATGAGGATGGATGTCAATGATATTGGTGACTTCTAATAGGTTGCGCTCACATGCAATATTTAGAGTAGTTACCTTTGTGTTTTCCTTTTAGACAATGGGTAAATTTCTGGGGAGGAGGTAAATTTTTCTGTAAAGTGAACTGTGAAATATTTGAGCAGTGGAGAACTGTTGATATATTGATCTCAGGGTGAACTAAACATGGGTTTTTATATGTTGGGTTGATGTTTTCCTGGCCATGTGTATGGGAACCATGCAAGTGTATGTCCTCACATATATTCATGCAAATATCACATTTTATTATGAACTAAAACCAAACACCAGAGGATTCCCATGCCCAGTATGAGAAAGATACTAATACTCAGTTATACTTGATCCTGCAAGACTCTTGATGAAATCCAGGGACTGTCTACCAACACCTCTGTCTCCCTCTTACTATACATAGTCCCCATGAACTCACCTTCCCAAGGATCGGTCAGTATTGGCCACTGCCTTATAATAATGATAAAAGAATGCTTGTTATAATATAGAATGTTCATTTATAGGCCTTAATCTTTATTTCTTTACAATCCTTTGCAAAAACTCCTCTCATATGGAAAGTGTTTTCATGATTGTACAGCTGGGCTCCTGCCAGAATCCAATCATATGGCCCCAACTACAAGTTGGCTGAGAACTGTGGAAGTGCTCATGAATATTCAATGGTTGTTAATTGTCTGCCACAGACCTCCAGGAGCAGAATCCTAATATGACTAGGTGTTTCCTAGTTGAGTTCTCTCAGGAAACTAAATTTGTGACATTCTGCTTGCTCTCACTTTGCTAAAGCCCAACAGATGTAACCAACTCAGTGTACAATTCTTAAATTTTTAATCACTCTTAAATTATCCTGTGATTTTAACTATGCAATTACACAAAGTCTATTCCCAGATCTTTAATTGCTATGCATGTGTAGCATTGCAGAGATCAACAAATCCATATCTCTAGTCCATCCACTTCTGAGCTAGAAACCCCTACAGGTTGCCTATTAGATATCTCTAGCACGAGGTCTGAAAGAGGTTTCAAACTCAGCATGTCCAACAATAATTAAATCCTCTTGGTCTCAGACCTATTCCTTTTTTTTTTTTTTTCTTATTAAAATGGTATTGACAATTTCCTAGTTGTTAAAGCCACAGACCTGAACATTATTGCTATTTCTTCAGCATTTTTCTCTGCCTTTCCCCATTAAATTAGTCAGCAAGACTGGCTGATTTTATATTATGCTGTCTTATTTCCGGTTCTATTTCTCCATTCCCATGTCTCAGATCAATAGTGTCTCTTTCCTTGGTTGAATGATCTCCAGTCCATTCCTCACTCTACAGTCAGAGTGACCTTAATCAAAGACAAATCATCATATCAGTTTCTTACTTAATGGGAGTCAGAGACTTCCATTACCCTTAAATGTGTTTCAAAATACGTAACGTTTACAGAGTGCTGCAAGGTCTGTACCGTGTCTAACTCTCTGGCCTTCTGTTCCATTATATTTGTTTCATATAATTCAGTCATTACTGACCTTCTATCCCTTCTCTCTTTCCTCGTTGACTTGAAATTCATACATGTTTCTGTACCTGAATGATTCTGAATTCTTCTCCACATATACTCTCAACCCTTGTCAAGTTAATCCCTAACTTTCCTTCAAGTCTCGTCTTAACTATTATCTTCCTAAGAAAGCATTACTTCATTCTTATATAAAAGTTAGATATTTTACCTCTGTAGTACTGCAGTTCTATTACAGATCTAAAGCATAGTTCATTAAAATTATCTACTCAAGTGAATAAAGTTTCCATGTTGGTTCAGTGGTAAAGAACCCCTTTGCCAACACAGGATATGTGGATTTGATCCCTTGGTTTGGAAGATCTCCTGGAGAAGGAAATGGCAACCCACTCCAGTATTCTTGCCTGGAAAATCTCATGGACAGAGGAGCCTGGCAGGCTACAGTCCTTGGGGTCACAAACAGTGAGACATGACTTAGCATCTAAACAGCAACTGGAATGGGTAGCCATTTCCTTCTCCAGGGGATCTTCCTGACCCAGGCGTTGAACCCTGGTCTCCTGCATTGCATGCAGATTCTTTACTGTCTGAGCTATCAGGGAAGCCCCAACAACAACAACAACTTAAATGAAAAGGCTGTTTACCATATTCACTCTTCTTGACATTGAACATTCAGTTCAGTTCAGTTCAGTCGCTCAGTCGTGTCCGACTCTTTGCGACCTCATGAATCGCAGCACGCCAGGCCTCCCTGTCCATCACCATCTCCCGGAGTTCACTCTGACTCAGTCCATCGAGTCCGTGATGCCATCCAGCCATCTCATCCTCTGTCGTCCCCTTCTCCTCCTGCCCGCAATCCCTCCCAGCATTAGAGTCTTTTCCAATGAGTCAACTCTTCACATGAGGTGGCCAAAGTACTGGAGTTTCAGCTTTAGCATCATTCCTTCCAAAGAAATCCCAGGGCTGATCTTCTTCAGAATGGACTCGTTGGACCTCCTTGCAGACCAAGGGACTCTCAAGAGTCTTCTCCAACACCACAGTTCAAAAGCATCAATTCTTCGGTGCTCAGCCTTCTTCACAGTCCAACTCTCAGATCCATACATGACCACAGGAAAAACATAGCCTTGACTAGATGGACCTTAGTTGGCAAAGTAATGTCTCTGCTTTTGAACATACTATCTAGTTTGGTCATAACTTTCCTTCCAAGGAGTAAGCATCTTTTAATTTCATGGCTTCAGTCACCATCTGCAGTGATTTTGGAGCCCCCCCAAATTAATTTTAATCCAAATTTTAATTAGATTTAATATTTTAAATTTGATTCAATTTTTTAATTTAATTTTAACTTATTTTTGATACTATATATGTTCTAATCTGAAATCCCACACCATCATTTGTGAACACCTGTATTATGTTGAACAGTTCCTGAGTATAACCTATTGCACTATTTCTTTTACTTATATAGATCTGTGATAATTAGAAATAAACATTATTGAAAAAAAAATGTACAAGAGTACTCATATTCACTGTTCAAAACTCCTGATATAATTATTAGCATTTAAAGATTGCTATGGAAGACAAATAATAATTGACATATATCATATAATCAATAACCCTGAAAAATACAATTTATCCATCTATTCAAAGCTATGGTTTTTCCTGTGGTCATGTATAGATGTGAGAGTTGGACTGTGAAGAAGGCTGAGCACCGAAGAATTGATGCTTTTGAACTGTGGTGTTGGAGAAGACTCTTGAGAGTCCCTTGGACTACAAGGAGATCCAACCAGTCCATTCTGAAGAAGATCAGCCCTGGGATTTCTTTGGAAGGAATGATGCTAAAGCTGAAACTCCAGTACTTTGGCCACCTCATGCGAAGAGTTGACTCATTGGAAAAGACTCTGATGCTGGGAGGGATTGGAGGCAGGAGGAGAAGGGGATGATAGAGGATGAGACGGCTGGATGGCATCACTGACTCGATGGATGGGAATCTGAGTGAACTCCAGGAGCTGGTGATGGACAAGGAGGCCTGGCCTGCTGCGATTCATGGGGTTGCAAAGAGTCGGACACGACTGAGTGACTGAACTGAACTGATGGTGGTTTAGTCACTAAGTTGTATCTGACTTGTGACTAGTAGCTCACCAGGCTCCTCTATCCATAGAATTTACCAGGGAAGAAGCATTGTACAAATGAGAAAGCAAAACATAATATAAACTCCTATGTTTAAAACTTCCTCTCTGCATATGTAGCAGTAGGGAAGTTGTACCTACTCTTATTTCCTAGAATATAAATTAAAATATTTTATAATAAAAATATGGTCTATGTTTTACCTAATCATTATAAATTTCATGAATATTTAGGATACTATACATAGGTGCATTTCAATAGTTGGTTTGATAAGGTTTTTAAAAATATTTTAACATGAAAAATGACAAATATAATTTCCGAAATGTATAATGTTCATGGTGCTATTTAGCTTGAAAATTAGATCCTATTTATTAATATACCAATAATCTTGAGAGACGGCCTCAAAATTATTCAAAATTGAGAGATGGCTTTAGCTAAATGTTTATCTGAAAGAAACTGAAATCAAATAAATCTCATATATTATAAAACTTCACACACATACAAAGCTTCCAGTCTTTAAGATTTCATACTCTCAGGGTTGTTTCTCAGGAATTGCTTTATAAAGTAATACCTGTAGAGTTTACTAAAATATTTTTTAAAACAAATAGCAGACAACCACTGTGACATGAGTGGGCAGTATAGCAAGGAGAATCACCAGGAGGTGGCTGGAGCATAACACAAGTGCAGTGGTGGTGCTAGTCCAGTGGAAGTTGTATCTCCTTGATAGATTGATGCTTTCTCTGACTGGCTTGTGGCCCATAATGTGGACACCTGGGAGCCAATACAAGTTTCACTTGGGATCACTAAAAGTTACTTTATGGAAATGGAAGCTCAGCATTCTACAGCAGACATGTTCAACTTAATTCTGAAAAATCATTATTGTTGGCAACTGATAAGAGTTCAAAGTTGGAACCCTTGAAAAGACAGAAGCAAAAGAAAATGGGAAGAGTTAGGAGATAAAGTTATTATATCTAAAGGAAGATTGATGAGTTAGGTATTTATCTTGTGACTTAATAAAAATGTTAACTGTAGGCTTGAATGTTGGGATTGAAACAGGCATACTAATAGGCTTAGTGAAGCCTGGATGGCTGGTACTCCTTAATTTCCAGATAAGATGGGTTTGATCTTGCTATCAGTCCTCTTTGAAACTAAGTGCTTTCTTATTCTTTGCCAAGAGCTGTCTTTTCATTGCTATTTTCTATTTATAATAGGCTGCGATTTTCAGCTTTTGATGCATTCCCATACTCCTGCTGTTTGCAGTGGTCTAATGCTGATCCAACTCAAGAGCATGAAATCTCTTTGTTTCCTCTCATCTATGCCACAAATAATACTAGAGGAAAATAATTATTGGCTTGAGATTTAAGTATAAAACTATATGAGTTATACTTAAACTTATATAATTTGTTCGTAGAAAGCATCACTTTGAACAATGCTAGTGGAGGTGATGGAATTCCAGTTGAGCTATTTCAAATCCTGAAAGATGATGCTGTAAAAGTGCTGCACTCAGTATGCCAGCAAATTTGGAAAACTCAGCAGTGGCCACAGGACTGGAAAAGGTCAGTTTTCATTCCAATCCCAAAGAAAGGCAATGCCAAAGAATGCTCAAACTACCGCACTATTGCACTCATTTCACGTGCTAGTAAAGTAATGCTCAAAATTCTCCAAGCCAGGCTTCAGCAATACGTGAACTGTGAACTCCCTGATGTTCAAGCTGGTTTTAGAAAAGGCAGAGGAACCAGAGATCAGATTGCCAACATCTGCTGGATCATGGAAAAAGCAAAAGAGTTCCAGAAAAACATCTATTTCTGCTTTAGTGACTATGCCAAAGCCTTTGACTATGTGGAACACAATAAACTGTGGAAAATTCTGAAAGAGATGGGAATATCAGACCACCTGACCTGCCTCTTGAGAAGTCTGTATGCACGTCAGGAAGCAACAGTTAGGACTGGACATGGAACAACAGACTGGTTCCAAATAGGAAAAGGAGTACCTCAAGGCTGTATATTGTCACCCTGCTTATTTAACTTCTATGCAGAGTACATCATGAGGAACGCTGGACTGGAAGAAATACAAGCTGGAATCAAGACTGCCGGGAGTAATATCAATAACCTCAGATATGCAGATGACACCACCCTTATGGCAGAAAGTAAAGAGGAACTAAAAAGCCTCTTGATGACAGTGAAAGAGGAGAGTGAAAAAGTTGGCTTAAAGCTCAAATTCAGAAAACTAAGATCATGGTATCCGGTCCCATCACTTCATGGCAAATAAATGGGGAAACAGTGGAAACAGTGTCAGACTTTATTTTTCTGGGCTCCAAAATCACTGCAGATGGTGATTGCAGCCATGAAATTTAAAGACACTTACTCCTTGGAAGAAAAGTTATGACCAACCTAGATAGTATATTCAGAAGCAGAGACATTACTTTGCCAACTAAGGTCCATCTAGTCAAGGCTATGGTTTTTCCTATGGTCATGTATGGATGTGAGAGTTGGACTGTGAAGAAGGCTGAGCACCAAAGAATTGATGCTTTTGAACTGTGGTGTTGCAGAAGACTCTTGAGAGTCCCTTGGACTGCAAGGATATCCAGCCAGTCCATTCTGAAGGAGATCAGCCCTGGGATTTCTTTGGAGGGAATGATGCTAAAGCTGAAACTCCAGTACCTTGGCCACATCATGCAAAGTGTTGACTCATTGGAAAAGACTCTGATGCTGGGAGGGATTGGCGGCAGGAGGAGAAGGGGATGACAGAGGATGAGATGGCTGGATGGCATCACTGACTCGATGGATGTGAGTCTGAGTGAACTCCGGGAGCTGGTGATGGACAAGGAGGCCTGGCGTGCTGCGATTCATGGGGTTGCAAAGAGTCAGACTGAGTGACTGCACTGAACTGAACTATATGAGACATCAGTTTGCCGACAAAAATCTGTAAAGTTAAAGCTAGGATTTTTCCAGTGGTCATATATAAATGTGAGAAAGCTGAGTGCCAGATAATTGATACTTTCTTACTCTGATGCTAGAGAAAACTCTTGAGGGTCCCTTGGACAGCAAGGAGATCAAACCAGTCAATCCTAAAGGAAATGAACCCCGAATATTCATTGGAAGTATTGATACAGAAGTTGAAGCTCCAATACTTTGGCCACCTGATGCAAACAGTCGACTCTTTGGAAAAGACCCTGATGCTGGGAAAGATTGAGGGTAAGAGGAGAAGGGGATGACAGAGGATGAGATGGTTGGATGGCATCACTGAGTTAACGGACATGATTTTAAGCAAACTCAGGGAGATACTGAAGGACAGGGAAGCCTGGCATGCTGCAGTTCATGGGGTCTCAAAGAGTTGGATATGACTTAGTGACTGAAAACAACAATAACAGAACTATCTGTCTAGTAGACACCCTTCTTAACTCAGCTTTCCAACTGTAAGTAAATTAATTACAAGAGATTTTTCTCAACTCTGTTCTTTTCTGTTCCACCAGTATTTATCACAGTGCTTGGCACAAAGGTGATGCTTTAAAAGTGTTTGGAAAATGAATGATTAATTGGTTAATAAGAAAGGCATTAATGCATACCCTTTAGGATATCACAGTAATTCATTTGCAAAAAGGATTACTGTTCACAGAAATTGTAGTCCTTCCAGGAATTAGAGAAAACAAGAACAGCTATTTTGCTAATAATGCTACATATTAACTGTGTATAGATTGTATCTTTGTAATGAAAACTTTTATAAGAGGAACAATAATTTCACTGAGTATCAAAATCCAATTCAGTTTCGTGCTGATTATTTACTACTTCATGCCAACAATAACATATAGACACTAATACAAAAGAAATACATGACTTTATTTTCGAAGTTTACATAACCACAATTGGATCAAGATAATAATACTTTAGAAGTGAAGTTGCTCAGTCATGGGTGACTCTGCAGTCGCATGGACTGTGGCTTACCAGGCTCCTCCATTCATAGAATTTTCCAGGCAAGAGTACTGGAGTGGGTTGCCATTTCCGTCTCCAGGGTGATGTTCCCAACTGGTGGATCAAACCCAGGTCTCCCACACTGCAGGCAGGAGCTATACCCTCTGAACCATCAGGGAAGTCCAATAATATTTTAGGAGAAATATTAAAGTAGATAGAGCTTCCTCAGTGGTGGTAGTGGTAAAGAACGGGCCTGCCAATGCAGGTGATGCAAAAGACACAGGTTCAAATCCTAGTTCAGGAATATCCCCTGCAAGAGAAAATGGCAACCCACTCCAGTAGTCTTGCCTGGAAAAATCCCATGGAGGGAGGAGCCTGGTGGGCTACAGTCCACAGGGTTTCAAAGAGTCAGACATGGCTGACGCATTCAGTTCAGTTCAGTCGCTCAGTCATGTCCGAATCTTTGCGACGCCATGAATCACAGTACACCAGGTCTCCCTGTCCATCACCAACTCCTGGAGTCCACTCAAACCCATGTCCATTGAGTTGATGATGCCATCTAACCATCTCATCCTCTGTCATCCCCTTCCTCTCCCACCTTCAATCTTTCCCATCATCAGGGTCTTTTCAAATGAGTCAGCTCTTCACATCAGGTGGTCAAAGTATTGGAGTTTCAGCTTCAACATTAGTCCTTCCAATGAACACCCACAACTGATCTCCTTTAGGATGGACTGATTGGATCTCTTTGCAGTCCAAGGGACTCTCAAGAGTCTTCTCCAACACCACAGTTCAAAAGCATCAATTCTTCAGCGCACAGCTTTCTTTATAGTCCAACACTCACATCCATACATGACCACTGGAGAAACCATAGCCTTGGCTAGATGGACCTTTGTTGGCAAAGTAATGTCTCTGCTTTTTAATATGCTGTCTAGGTGGGTCATAACTTTCCTTCCAAGGAGTAAGGGTCTTTTAATTTCATGGCTGAAATCACCATCTGCAGTAATTTTGGAGCCCCCCAAAATAAAGTCAGCCACTGTTTCCACTGTTTCACCATCTATCTGCCATGAGGTGATGAGACCGGGTGCCATGATCTTAGTTTTCTGAATGCTGAACTTTAAGCCAACTTTTTCACTCTTCTTTCACTTTTATCAAGAGGCTCTTTAGTTCTTCTTCACTTTCTGCCATAAGGGTGGTGTCATTTGCAAAACTGAGGTGATTGATATTTCTACCGGCAATCTTGATTCCAGCTTGTGCTTCCTCCATCCCAGCGTTTGTCATGATGTACTCTGCATACAAGTTAAATAAGCAGGGTGACAATATACAGCCTTGATGTATTCCTTTTCCTATTTGGAACCAGTCTGTTGTTCCACATCCAGTTCTAACTGTTGCTTCCTGATATGCATACAGGTTTCTCAAGAGGCAGGTCAGATGGTCTGGTATTCCCATCTCTTTCAGAATTTTCCACAGTTGATTGTGATCCACAAAGTCAAAGGCTTTGACACAGTCAATAAAGCAGAAATAGATGTTTTTCTGGAACTCTCTTGCTTTTTCCATGATCCAACAGATGTTGGCAATTTGATCTCTGGTTCCTCTGCCTTTTCTAAAACCAGCTTGAACATCTGGAAGTCCCCAGTTCACATATTGCTAAAGCCTGGCTTGGAGAATTTTAAGCATCACTTTACTAGCGTGTGAGATGAGCGCAATTTTGCAGTAGTTTGAGCATTCTTTGGCATTGCCTTCTTTGGGATTGGAATGAAAACTGACCTGTTCCAGTCCTGTGACCACTGCTGAGTTTTCCAAATTTGCTGGCACATTGAGTGCAGAACTTTCATAGCATCATCTTTCAGGGTTTGAAATAGCTCAACTGGAATTCCATCACCTCCACTAGCTTTGTTCGTAGTGATGCTTTCTAAGGTCCACTTGACTTCACATTCCAGGATGTCTGGCCTTAGATGAGTGATCACACCATCGTGATTTTCTGGGTCATGAAGATCTTTTTTGTAAGTTCTTCTCTGTATTCTTCTGTGACTGAAGCATTAGCATACAGTATTAAAGTAGCTACTTAATCTCAGAGGAAACTGACTTATGAGCAGTTTTATAAAGTTTTGCCTTCTTCATATCAAGAATACAAATGGCAACGACCATTTTAGAATGATGTTCCCCAAGGAATTATAATTAATTTTTGTTTATATAACACTATGGTATAATGCATACTATTCAGCTCAAAATATTATAGATACTAAACAATGCTGTAATCCATTCCACCTAAAATGCCACTTGATTATTTTTTGAAATGTTTTTCTTTATCAAAACGCTTTTTATTGTTACTTTTATGGACAAAGCTATAACTGCAACCATTAGCAGTTACTTCCTATGACAGTTTTAGGGCCAACAACATTTGAATGAATGTATTTTTAATATTATGGAGTTGAGTTAGTGATTTCTGAGCAGAAAGACCACACTCTAAGAGGTATTGGACACATTATGTGACCATTGGTTATAATGTATTACTTTTTAGCACTAATATCACATAAGGAAGTCAATGAGCATGGAAGGTTTTCTTTAATAATGTTTGAATATTACATCAAAACAGAAACGAGTTTACAATAATTAAATATCAGAGAATATGAGTTTTAAGGTATTGAAGAATGTAATAGCAGCAGAGGGAAATTCACTCATAGAGAAATTTGCCGCAATATATTAACCTCCCCTGCCTTTCATGACACCATTTTCAGAAACCGATTCTAACCTAAAATCAAACTATCCAGGGAAGCCAAAGGCTTACACTATCTTGTTACTGTTCTAAGAATATACCAAGAAGGTAAACCAGAAACACTTGATTGTTTTCAGTAAGAATCCCCAGTCTGTATCCACTAGAAATAAAATTTGATTCCTCTGCTGCCTGGCACAACTCATTTTTTTGACTAAACGGATCAATTTTTACTAATCAAAACTAATGATTAATATCAATACCTGTATAATAATGTTGGTTGATTTTATTATTCAACTGTAGTCAAAAACTCAATGTTAAAATCCATGTTAAAGTAGTGGCTGGTTTAGTTTACTAAATGCTTTGCTTATTTCGTATTTTCAGTCATGTGAACTTTACTCTCACACTTCTTTCCTAATAATTATAGGCTACAGTTTATATTTCTCTCTATTTTTCAAGACAAAACCCCCTTGAAAATCAGAGTTGTGTGATATTCTTAAAACTACATACTGACAGACTTCAAGTGAAATTCCACCCATTTGAGGAGAAAAAATGTGAGCCTCCTTCATTGTCTTATACCTAAAAAATCACATTTCAAATTTTTAAGAAAATATTGCATTCTTTTTACTACTACTACATAGTTTCTTATCTTCATACTCATACTTTATAGAAAATGAGCCCTATTTTAGCATCTTTTAAAAATAAATGCATTTAGGTAAGTGACAATAATACACATTTAATAAGGGTTATTCAAATTCCCACTAAAATTTTTACACAGGGGACCATATTGTTTTTGTAGAAATATGAGGTTAATAGCTAGAAATTATCCTTATTTCACCTGAATTAATTCAGTTATTTTTATTTAAACTACTGTATCTATTTAATCTTTGGAGCACAGCATCTACTGGTGATTAGCAAAACTGAATCTGTCACATTATACTGAAAAATCTTGTTGAAATATGCACATTAAAATAAAATTAAATAGGTCAGATATTTTGTTTCTAGTTGTCCCATTCAGCTCATTTAATTACTTAATTAAAAAGAAACCAGAAACGTCAGTATGCCGTGACTACATAAACAAATAAAGCAAATAAAGGCTGTTACATTTGATTGTGAAGTCATATTTCTGTGTGTGGCCACTGGATAGTATCAATTTAGAACTATGAATCACTGATGACTTTTAGAAGGAAGAAATTTTCAGAAAGTCAAAAGAACTACTGAAACACCAATGGTCTCTCTCTCGGCTTATAACAGTTCAAGCACAAAGCATGTAATTAATTAGCTAAAAGATACCAAGAATAAAATCTAAAATCAAACAAATTTACTCTCAGAAGCCAGCCTTTATATATTGCCTGCTGCTGCTGCGGCTAAGTCGCTTCAGTCATGTCTCACTCTGTGCGACCCCATAGACGGCAGCCCACCAGGCTCCCCCGTCCCTGGGATTCTCCAGGCAAGAACCCACTGGAGTGGGTTGCCATTTCCTTCTCCAGTTATATATTGCCTAGTAATAACTATTTCAATGGTATTTAATAAATACTTAGTTGAGTATTTATTAAATAAATGTTTAATAAATAAACCTAATAGTTTAGGTTTCTATGCTTTTGATGTATAGAAGAGTGTAGTTAACTTTTTTTACTTAACTTTTTACAAAGTATATGACCATTAGTGTGTTCCTATGGCATCAGGTACACTTTGAATGTTCGTTCATGTGATAATGTCTCAATGTATAGGGAATACATGCTACACACTTCAAGAACTTTTTTCTTACAATAGTCATTCCCTTCTCTGGATGCCTATAGTTATTATTGCCTTCAGCATTATTTTAATTCTCTCTGTATCTGATTTTCACTATTCAAATTTGTAAATTACCTACCCTACACCTCCAAAGAAGTAAATAAACATTTAAATCACTGAAGAACCATTTATTCCTATATTTTTTATGCAAAATATACCCTCATCAAGATACCTCACTAAATATATTGCACAAAAAAGTGTGTAATCCCTAAATATGTTTACCTACATAATTGAAATCCATACCCTAGAAATGTTTCATTGGAAAAGACCCTGATGCTGGGAAAGATTGAAAGCAGGAGAAGGGGACAACAGAGGATGAGATGGTTGGATGGCATCACCGACTCGATGGACATGAGTTTGAGCAAACTCCAAGGGTTGCTGATGGACAGGGAAGCCTGGTGTGCTGCAGTCTGTGGAGTCGCAAAGAGTCAGACAGGACTGAGGGACTGAACTGAACTGATGAAATATTAAATTACTATTTTACATTGAATAGAAAAAAAGACATTTCATCTTCATGATTCTAAAATTATTTCATTAAGACAAATAATATTCAATCCCTATATATACCAGGCTCTTTTTTATTAAGTGTACATATACTTTTGCTTCCCAGATGGCACCGTAGTAAAGAATCTGCCTGCCAAGGCAAGAGATGTGGGTTTGATCCCTGGGTAGAAAGATCCTATAGAGTATGAAATGGCTACCTGCTCCAGTACTCTTACCTGGAAAATTCCATGGAGAGAAGGAGCCTGGTGGGCCACTGTCCACGGGTCACAAAGATTAGACACAACTGAGCACACATATACACACACGTGTACTACTGAATTAGTTAAATGCTATCTCTCAGTTCAGTTCAGTCGCTCAGTTGTGCCCGACTCTTTGTGACCCCATGAATCGCAGCATGCCAGGCCTCCCTGTCCATCACCATCTCCAGAGTTCACTCAGACTCACGTCCATCGAGAGTATTTATTATTGTATTTAGCTACTTGTATTTTTATGAGCACTTTAGTTTCTATGCGTCAAATCAAAAGCCAGTTAAATGATTTCTTAACACTAGAACCTTCCTCTTTTCCCACCACTGGCCTTTTTATGCTAAGACAGCAGGATCTAAGGCTAAAAATTTTATATAGAAGCCTATGACCTGCTCTCTGCAGAGAGAATAGCTTCTTAAATAGAACAGTAGCATCTGTGTCGTTCTAATTTGAAACAGCTCATTCATAGCAAATTTGTAATTACTTACTTAAACTTCAAATAATTTAAAGTTTTTATCTACTTTAATTCCCTTTGCCCAGGGAGGATTGAGTAGAAAGGAAACTAATTACTTTATATAGTTTATACAAACAGAAATGATAAATTTTGATTTCCTTTAATGTTCCAAGAAAGTGTATTTAAAGCACATACTTAAGACAGGTGAAAATATCCCATTAGATATCTTTACAGATTGACATCATTCATCTTTTGAAACTCTTCCAATGTCTTCCTTTTTAAATGATTTTGAGAAAGCACATGTAAACAGTCAAACAAAAACCATGTGGATATAAGCACTTCTTTAATTCTGATATTACTCATTTTTCCCCTTTATGTTTTTAACTCCTTGAGAGAAGTGATCACATTCTAGATACTCTCAACCAGATGAAATCTATTTACTTCTTTTATTCAAAAACTATTTTTCTTTTGTCAAGAACACTGTGATATCCTCATTGTGGAATGCGATAAATGACTTTCAATATTTCTCTGATCTGGTATTTCTGGAGTGATATATATGATGCTTCTTTTTAGATCTTTTTCTTTCCTTCTGTGACATCAGTATTTTTAACCCATTGGCTCTCCTCACATTCCTACTCTGCTCTTTTTTTGTTTCTTTTCTGTAGGGATAAATGCTTGAATATAGTAATAAATTTTGTTGCAAATGTGTATATCGAGTTCATAAGTTTCTCTAGCCTTTTGAAAGCTGTTAATTTCAAGATTTTGCACATGGTACCAGTTATTTTCTACTTTTTAAAAAATTGTTTTTCTCTGTTCTCAAACTATCTTCTTTACTCTTGTCCTCTTCTCTCCTTTTTCTTCTCTTTGTGCTTCTTTTTTGTATTTTTTCTCATATACATCCCAGGAAATCTCATTCACTTCAGTGACTTCAACTACCAACTATATTCTGAGTATTCCTAGAACAGCATTGATATCTGAATTATATCTCGACCTCTCTATCATCTGCTATGTACCTTGAAATTAATCAGATCAAATGTAGATTTCAAAACTCTTCAACTGTAGTCTACATGTTCTGTTTCAGAGTGTGAAATCAACATCATCTATATGACCAAACCTAGAGGATTAGGAATCACCTGGATCCCCTACTCTCTAACTACTGTGTTCTAATGGCCTTATAAGTCATCCCTCAATTTTAACTCCCCAGTTCTCCCATTTCTTCATCACTGTGGGACCTTCTTTAATGCAGATACATAAAATCCATAAATGATGGACTCAGTCCATGGAATTCAGAGAGCCTGATGTGCAATAGAATAATCCACAATAGCAAATTTATGTCGTTAGCCATGTGTGGGCTGTGAGTACTCAGGAAAATGTATTTCTTAAAGTGTTATGGGACTTCCCTGGTGACTCAGATGGTAAAGAATCTGCTTGCAGTGTGGAGACCCAGGTTCAGTTCCTGGGGGCCAAGAAGATCCCCTGGAGAAGGGAATGGCTACCCACTCCAGTTTTCTTTCCTGTAGAATACCTTGGATACAGGAGCCTGGCGGGCTACAGTCCACGGGGTTCCCAGAGTCGGACATGACTGAGCAACTAACACTAAAGTGTTATACAAATCAAAACCTAGGAAAGTAAATAAACTTGTAGCCAAAAACAAAAATTATATAAATAAGTTGAGACAAAAATGAGACCAAACCAAAATTGGGTAAGTCCAGGAATATACAGAAATAAAGAGTATTAGAATAGATAAGAGTTAATGGGTCTAAAGAGGAAATCATGTAAAATTTTTCAATGAGCAAACTAAAACTCTGCATACTGGAGATTATTTTAAAGATAGCTGATTAAAATGGACACCTATGAATAGAAAGAATATTAATCTATATCTGTTTAATTTCCTTCTTGGATTTTTGTGACGTTTCTTAATGGTATCCTTTCCCTACTGCATTTCTTATTACTCCAAGAGTAATAGATGTAAAAGACAAATTTTTAATTCTGTCATTTTTATTTCAACATCCATTATATAGTGCTCTTTTTCACTTAGAGTAAGTACCAATATATTTTTCATATCTTAGAGTATCCTTCATGATCTGGAAGTTATAGACCACTTTAATTAATCTCTTACCACATTTTCCACTTGAAACTCAACCTTAATTATATTAAAATAATTTCACATCCCAATACTGTCGTGCTCATTCAAGTTCCCTTTCTTAGTATGTATATGTGTTTGATACCTTTGTCTAGAAATTTTGCATATAGAATTCCTTCAAATTATAGCTTATTTTTTAAGGAAGAGCTTCCAATTTTTCTACCCAAAATACCCAATAATATGATTTGCTTGAAATACTTATCTGACTGCATTACATTTTCCCCTATATATCAAATTCATTTTTTTCTCCCAAACATCAAAGGCCTTTTCTCTGTATATAGGACCTAAAAAAGGGTAAGTATTTGGTAGCTGTTTATTTTACTTCAACTATAAATAGAATTTTAAGAAATTTTGTTGAGGCAAAATTAAATACTAATAATATAAATTAGATATTTGAAATAAATTATAACTTGCTTGCCTTGCTGTATATATAGACAGCAGTACATATAATCAGGGCTATGCATCTTGCCTTTCCCAAACTCTGGAATCGAGAAAGAACTAAAGTTTAGTTGTAACTTGACATTCAGGTTAAATAAATCAGTAACATTACATATAACTCAAAATTAGCCTTAAATAGGTTTAAAACTTAATTTAAAAAATTTAAAATTACCATACTATATATCTATAGGAAATGCTATATTCTTCCTGTTGTAATTATTATCTGGCTTCTAACTTAGTAAGAAGTTGTCAATTGTCACTCTATCACTGGCATACAGGAAGTCATTTTTCTTTTTCTAGTAGCTGCTGGGAGCCAGCACGAGGAGTCCCGCCCGTGGCAAAGGTCATGAGGAAGGAGGCTTAGCATATGCAAAGGCGGGATTGAGCCTCAGGGGTCCCCCTGGAAATTCTCGAGCATCTACCCCCAAAACCAGAGTCTGCCTACCTTACTGCATTATGCCTTTCACCAACTCCTCTGACCTTAACAGGGGGCTATTCCCCACCACCTTTTTCTGGAAAAAGTTAACTTAGAGCTCCAGCTAACAGTCTCCTGCATAAAAAAGGAGCGTCTCAGCTCAAAGCCCTCTGGTAGCTTTCTAACTTACCTGACAGGTCTGTCCGGACCTTTTACAACTGTGCATGTGATTGCTCATGGCCTCCTGACCATGAGAGGCATAGGAAACTTAACACATCCTAGGAATGTAGGGGCTTCCGAGGAGTCAAAATCATTAGAATAGGTCTGATTAAGGGTTTCATTTGTTGAGCTAATACTTGCTGCCAAGTTTTCATATCTTTTATTTATAGATATAGTTGGTATATAGAAAAAAACAGGCAGTAGTCCTGGTATTAGCAACATTAGATCTTTAAGTAATTTCTTTGTTATAACCCACTGCACCTTTGTTCTACAGCAATGTAACTTTATTTAGTACTTTGAGGGTGATGCAGATTAAGAAAAAAACACTTCAAAGGAAAAAGAGTTTTCTGGTTGATAGACATTTATCTAGGAAAAGAGCCATAAAAATGTTAACAGGCCCCCTGGCCAGAAGATGATGTAAAACCACCTAAGACCTTTTATATATGGGAAGGTATGCAAAAGAAAGCCTGGTCTCAATAAGGGTCAGGACTGCTGCCCATGCATAACTCTGCATATTTCCTTATTTCTTTGTGTACAACTTGGGGTATATAAGCTGCTTTTGAAAATAAAGTTGTGGGTCTGGCACCAACGCTTGCCCCCCCTCCCCCCACCATGTCATTCATTTCTCCCTTTTCTGGCTGAATTCCCATCTGGAGCATGGAGGCTCGCCATGTCTACTTACTTGCCCTGGCTTCTAAGACCCACACGAGAGGGAGCCCAAGGCGGAGTACCCTCCACTATTCAAGCGGGCGCCAGTGGCCTACGTAGGTGGTGCAAACTCCTTGTCTTGAAGTTTTATTGGTTTTCTGCGTAAACCAAGTTATTCAGCATCTTTTCTCCACTAATTTTCCTTCTACACTATTCTTTCCTAATCTCTCTTTATATTTCTAAATAAATAAATCTCTCCTCACCAACACTGTCTCCCCTTCGAATTCCCTGGACCACCAGGGCTGGACCCCAGCAAGTAGCATTTATAATTTTTTTTTCCTTTTAGCAATTTTCAATTTTCTAAATATGTATAAACTGCTTTTAAATTATTTACTCGTATTCATCAGTGAATTTTCAGTCATTGTTTTTTGAATATACTCTGTTACATTCTTCTTTATCATATATGGCCTATCTACATCTATATATAGCATCTATCCATCCATCTATCTATCCACAGTCGACCTTCTCACTCTAAAACCTCTTACTCCATTCTGTATTTCTTAACATTTTACAGTTGCCCCTCAGTATCCACAGGGATTGTTTCCATGACCCTACAGACAACAAAATTCACAGATGCTCTAGTCCCTTGAATAAAATGGTATAAGTCCTTATTTGTTATCTATAAGTTAAGTTGTTGGCCCTGTAGGGACTCTATATTGACAATGCTGAACCTTTGGATGGGGATGCAAAGGATAGATGGTCTTCCTTATTTCTTTATATCTTTGTATGTTTTATGGATACTTCATATTTATATATTTCCCCCTAATATGAGAGTCAGACACAACTTAGTCACTGAACAACAACATGAGAGCAGATTTTAGTTTCACAATTTAAATTTTTCCTGAGAGCTGCTTTTACTCTTTTACAAATCTACTTATGCTTTCTAACTCACATTTTCATCTCCACATTTATTTCTTCGTACTTATTTTATACCCAGATTTAATGATCTGGCTGTCAGTTGAAGCTGCTGATTCATCTCCTTATTTCTGCTTGCTTCCTTCGTTCCTTCCTTCTTCTCTCCCTCTCTCCTTCTCCTCCTCTATCTTCCCTTCCTTCCCTGCTTCCTTCTCTCCTGCCTCCCCTACCTTCCTCCCTCTCTTCCCTCTCTTCCTTTTTCTGTCCTTTCCTTAGGAGGATGAGATTAATATATGCCATTACTATTTATACACCAAGCGCGGGTGGCTGTGAGAGCTGGCTCACCAAGCACGGCCGAGAGGAGCTACCCACGTCCGAGGTCAGGGGCAGTGGCCTAGAGTGCCAGGCTGCTATGGCGCAGGAATGGCCAAGAGGTGCTACCCAGCGTCCGAGGTCAGGGCGGCGGCCTGGAGGAGATACCCTGCGTGCGAGATCAGAGGTGGCCGGGAGGAGACACCCCGCGTCCAAGGTCAGGGGCAGTGACTCTGAGGAGCCACCCTGAGCCCAAGGCTAGGGAAGGCAGCTGGAAGGAGCCACCCACGCCCAAGGCCAGGGCCCGCAGCCTGGAGGAGCAACCTGAGGAATGGTGGGCCTAGAGGAGCTATCCCACGTTGAAGGTCAGGAATGGCGGTGGTAGGGAGATACTCCCTCATCCAAGGTAAGGAGCAGCAGGTGTGCTTTCCTGGAGCAGCCGTGAAGAGATACCCCATGCCCAAGATAAGAGAAACCCAAGTAAGATGGTAGGTGTTGCAAGAGGGCATCAGAGGGCAGACACACTGAAACCATACTCACAGAAAACTAGGCAATCTAATCACACTAGGACCACAGCCTTGTCTAAATCAATGAAACCAAGCCATGCCTGCGGGGCAATGCAAGATAGGTGGGTCATGATGGAGAGGTCTGACAGAAAGTGGTCCACTGGAAAAGGGAATGGCAAGCCACTTCAGTATTCTTGCCTTGAGAACCCCATGAACAGTATGAAAAGGCAATATGATAGGATACCAAAAGAGGAACTCCCCAGGTCATTAGGTGCCCAATATGCTACTGGAGATCAGAGGAGAAATAACTACAGAAAGAATGAAGGGATGGAGCCAAAGGCAAAAACAATACCAGTTGTGGATGTGACTGGTGATAGAAGCAAGATCCAATGCTGTAAAGAGCAATATTGCATAGGAACCTGGAATGTCAGGTCCATGAATCAAGGCAAATTGGAAGTGGTCAAACAAGAGATGGCAAGGGTGAACATCAACATTCTAGGAATCAGCGAACTAAGATGGACTAGAATTGATGAATTTAACTCAGATGACCATTATATCTACTACTGCGGGCAGGAATCCCTCAGAAGAAATGGAGTAGCCATCATGGTCAACACAAGAGTCTGAAATGCGGTACTTGGATGCAATCTCAAAAACAACAGAATGATCTCTGTTCATCTCCAAGGCAAACCATTCAATATCACAGTTATCCAAGTCTATGCCCCAACAGGTAATGCTGAAGAAGCTGAAGTTGAACGGTTTTATGAAGACCTTCAAGATCTTTTAGAACTAACACCCAAAAGAGATGTCCCTTTCATTATAGGGGACTGGATGCAAAAGTAGGAAGTCAAGAAACACCTGGAGTAACAGGCAAATTTGGCCTTGGAATGTGGAATGAAGCAGCGCAAAGACTAACAGAGTTTTGCCAAGAAAATGCACTGCTCATAGCAAACACCCTCTTCCAACAACACAAGAGAAGACTCTACACATGGACATCACCAGATGGTCAACACTGAAATCAGATTGATTATATTCTTTGCAGCCAAAGATGGAGAAGCTCTATAGAGTCAACAAAAACAAGACCAGGAGCTGACTGTGGCTCAGATCATGAACCCCTTATTACCAAATTCAGACTCAAATTGAAGAAAGTAGGGAAAACCACTAGACCATTCAGGTATGACCTAAATCAAATCATTTATGATTATACAGTGGAAGTGAGAAATAGGTTTAAGGGCCTAGATCTGATAGATAGAGTGCCTGATGAACTATGGAATGAGGTTCGTGACATTGTGCAGGAGACAGGGATCAAGACCTTCCCCATGGAAAAGAAATTTTAAAAAGCAAAATGGCTGTCTGGGGAGGCCTTACATATAGCTGTGAAAAGAAAAGAGTTGAAAAGCAAAGGAGAAAGGAAAGATATAGGCATCTAAACAGAGTTCCAAAGATTAGCAAGAAGAGATAAGAAAGCATTCTTCAGTGATCAATGCAAAGAAATAGAGGGAAACAACAGAATAGGAAAGACTAGAGATCTCTTCAAGAAAATTATAGATACCAAGGGAACATTTCATGCAAAGATGGGCTTGATAAAGGACAGAAATGGTCTGGACCTAACAGAAGCAGAAGATATTAAGAAGAGGTGGCAAGAATACATGGAAGAACTGTACAAAAAAGATCTTCATGACCCAGATAGTCATGATGATGTAATCACTAATCTAGAACCAGATATCTTGGAATGTGAAGTCAAGTGGGCCTTAGAAAGCATCACTACGAACAAAGCTAGTGGAGGTGATGGAATTCCAGTTGAGCTGTTTCAAATCCTGAAAGATGATGCTGTGAAAGTGCTGTACTCAATATGCCAGCACATTTGGAAAACTCAGCAGTGGCCACAGGATTGGAAAAGGTCAGTTTTCATTCCAATTCCAAAGAAAGGCAATGTCAAAGAATGCTCAAACTACCACACAATTGCACTCATCTCACATGCTAGTAAAGTAATGCTCAAAATTCTCCAAGCCAGGCTTCAGCAATACGTGAACCATGAACTCCCTGATGTTCAAGCTGGTTTTAGAAAAGGCAGAGGAACCAGAGATCAAATTGCCAACATCCGCTGGATCATGGAAAAAGCAAGAGAGTTCCTGAAAAACATCTATTTCTGCTTTATTGACTATGCCAAAGCCTTTGACTGTGTGGATCACAATCAAACTGTGGAAAATTCTGAAAGAGATGGGAATACCAGACCACCTGACTTGCCTCTTGAGAAATCTGTCTGCAGGCCAGGAAGCAACAGTTAGAACTGGACATGGAACAACAGACTGGTTCCAAATAGGAAAAGGAGTATGTCAAGGCTGTATATTGTCACCCTGCTTATTTAACTTCTATGCAGAGTACATCATGAGAAATGCTGGACTGGAGGAAACACAAGCTGGAATCAAGATTGCCGGGAGAAATATCAATAACCTCAGATATGCAGATGACACCACCCTTATGGCAGAAATTGAAGAGGAACTAAAAAGCCTCTTGATGAAAGTGAAAGAGGAGAGCAAAAGAATTGGCCTAATGCTCAACATTCAGAAAACAAAGATCATGGCATCCGGTCCCATCACTTCAGTGAAATAGATGGGGAAACAGTGGAACAGTGTCAGACTTTATTTTGGGGGGGCTTCAAAATCACTGCAGATGGTGACTGCAGCCATGAAATTAAAAGACGCTTACTCCTTGGAAGAAAAGTTATGAGCAACCTAGATAGCATATTCAAAAGCAGAGACATTACTTTGCTGAATAATTCCGTTTAGTCAAGGCTATGGTTTTTCCTGTGGTCATGTATGTATGTGAGAGTTGGACTGTGAAGAAGGCTGAGCACCAAAGAATTGATGCTTTTGAACTGTCGTGTTGGAGAAGACTCTTGAGAGTCCCTTGGACTGCAAGGAGATCCAACCAGTCCATTCTGAAGGACATCAACCCTGGGATTTCTTTGGAAGGAATGATGCTAAAGCTGAAACTCCAGTACTTTGGCCACCTCATGAGAAGAGTTGACTCATTGGAAAAGACTCTGATGCTGGGAGGGATTGGGGGCAGGAGGAGAAGGGGACGACTAAGGATGAGATGGTGGATGACATTACGGACTTGATAGACATGAGTCTGAGTGAACTCTGGGAGATGGTGATGAACAGGGAGGCCTGGCGTGCTGCGATTCATGGGGTCGCAAAGAGTCGGATACGACTGAGCAACTGAACTGAACTGAACTGATATATAAAATAGATAACAAATAAGGACCTACTCTTAAGGACAGGGAACTGTATTCAATATTTTGTAATAAGCTGTAAGCAACAGAATCTGAAATATATATATATATATGATTGTGCTGTACACCTGAAACTATATGCCATTAGAAACCAACTCTACTTCAGTTAAAACAGTAATAAACCTTCAAAAAATGAACTCCACAGCTTTAGATTCTGTGTATAAGTGTGATCATACATGAGCTCATTTGTCTCTCTCTGACTTATTTCACTTATCATACTGCCCTCCAAGTCCATCCATGTTGTTACAAATAGCAGGATTTTCTAAATTTTAGAGTTAAATAATATTCCATTTTATATTTTGTTATATAATATATATATTCTAAATTATATCAAAGCTTCTTTGCTCATTTATGTGTAAATGGACACCTAGGTAGTGAATGATACGGCAGTGAACAGAGGGATGCAGTTATCTCTTCAAGACACTGAATTTTTTTTTTCCCTTTGGAAATATACCCAGATGTAAATTATTGGATTATATGCTAGTTTTCTTTTTAATTTTTGAGGGAACTCCATGCTATTTTCCAGAAGCAGAATATTTGTCAGTTTACACTCCTAGCAACAGTACACCAGGGTTCCCTTTTCTCCACATTCTTACAACAGTTGTTATCTTTTATCTTTTTGATGGTAGCCATTCTAAAAACATGAAATAATATATCACTGTGGTTTGAATTTATATTTCTCTGAGAATTTAGTGATGTTCAGTACATTTTCGTGTACTTATTGGTCTTTGTATGACTTCTCTGGAGAAATATCTAATCATCTATCAATTTTTAAATCAAAAATTATTTCTTGCTAATGAGTCTTATAAGTTCTTTATATATTTAGGACATCAACCCCTTATTAGATATATCATTTACAAATATATCCTCCCATTCTGTAGATCACCTTTTAATTTTGTTGATTGTGTCTTTTGCTGTGCATAAGGATTTTAATTCAATGTATTCCTTCCTTGTAAAATTTTACTTTTGTTGCTTGGGTTTAAAAAGCTTTACAAACCAAGAGAGCATATTAAAAAGCAGAGACATTATTTTGCTGACAAAGTTCTGTCTAGTCAAAGCTATGGTTTTTCCAGTAGTCATGTATGCATGTGAGAGTTGGACCATTAAGAAAGCTGAGCATCAAAGAATTGATACTTTTGAACAGTGGTGTTGGACAAGACTCCTAAGAGTCCCTTGGACTGCTAGGAAATCAAATCAGTCAATCCTAAAGGAAATCAGTCCTGAATAGTCATTAGAAGGACTGATGCTGAAGCTGAAGCTCCAATACTTTGGCCACCTTATGAGAAGAACTGATTCAATGGAAAACACTCTGATGCTGGGAAAGATTGAAGGCAGGAGAAGGGGAAAACAGAGGATGAGATGGTTGGATGGCATCACCGACTTGATGGACATGAGTTTGAGTAAGCTTCAGTAGTTGGTGGTGGACAGGGAAGCCTGGCAGTGCTGCAGTCCATGGGATCGCAAAGAGTTGGACACCTCTGAGGTTCTGAGCTGAAGTAATTGAGACAATGCTTTTGTAGGGTCCAGGATCTCTGAATATATAATAATTACCATCTTTGCCATTTCTTAAAATAACATTCTTGACTGCTCTGTGTTCTATATTTTTGCTGTTGAACTCTGGGAGAAAACACTTTACATGATTGTGTCTTATTTTCCAGGTATCAAAATATCACATAAGTTGTAAGAAATAAGATCCCTCTTGGAAATATCTGTTAGTATCTGAAATTTAAGTACTGAAGGCATATTTTCATAATTGACTCTGTTCAAAGTAATTTAAGTGAAGTACCTTAGGCTAAATAAATTTCCAGAAGAGGTGTTATTTTTCTCTTCATTAGTCACCTGCAAATAGGCAATGTATGTATAATCCTTAAGTAAATCAACACCTCAGCACTTTAAAGGCAGGTATAAAATAGCAAGGACGGAGTTGCTCTTTCAATTATCTCAGGTTAATGTCTAGGAAAGAAATCACAAAAACAGAAATAATTTTGATTTATAAAAACTGAATTATTAAATTAATCTGTACTAATGATGGCTGACAACCCACTCTGGTACTCTTCCCTGGAAATCCCTTGGACAGAGAGGCCTGGTAGACTACAGTCCATGGGGTCGCAAAGAGTCGAACATGACTGAGTGGCTTCACTATCTTTCACTTTCACTTTTTCATGGTACCAGTTATACAGGGTTCATTTTCCAATCAGTATTCACAGAACCAAAGATAGCAATGTTTACAAATCCACCATTTACTGCAGGAAAATACAATATCAGTTCAGTTCAGTCACTCAGTCGTGTCCGACTCTTTGCGACCCCATGAATCGCAGCACGCCAGGCCTCTCTGTCCATCACCAATTCCTGGAGATCACTCAAACTCACGTCCATCAAGTCACTGATGCCATTCAGCCATCTCATCCTCTGTCGTCCCCTTCTCCTCCCGCCCCCAATCCCTCCCAGCATCAAAGTCTTTTCCAATGATTCAACTCTTCGCATGAGGTGGCCAAAGTGCTGGAGCTTCAGCTTCAGCATCATTCCTTCCAAAGAAATCCCAGGGTTGATCTCCTTTAGAATGGACTGGTTGGATCTCCTTGCAGTCCAAGGGACTCTCAAGAGTCTTCTCCAACACCACAGTTCAAAACCATCAGTTCTTCGGTGCTCAGCCTTCTTCACATACATACATGACCACAGGAAAAACAGCCTTGACTAGATGGACCTTAGTTGGCAAAGTAATGTCTCTGCTTTTGAATATACTATCTAGGTTGGTCATAACTTTTCTTCCAAGGAGTAAGCGTCTTTTAATTTTATGGCTGCAGTCACCATCTGCAGTGATTTTGAAGCCCCCCCACCCCCAAATAAAGTCTGACACTGTTTCCCCATCTATTTCCCATGAAGTGATGGGACTGGATGCCATGATCTTCATTTTCTAAATGTTGAGCTCTAAGCCAACTTTTTCGCTCTCCTCTTTCACTTTCATCAAGAGGCTTTTTAGTTCCTCTTCGCTTTCTGCCATAAGGGTGGTGTCATCTGCATAGCTGAGCTTATTGATATTTCTCCCGACAATCTTGATTCCAGCTTGTGTTTCTTCCAGTCCAGCGTTTCTCATGATGTACTCTGCATAGAAGTTAAATAAGCAGGGTGACAATATACAGCCTTGACATACTCCTTTTCCTATTTGGAACCAGTCTGTTGTTCCATGTCCAGTTCTAACTGTTGCTTCCTGGCCTGCAGACAGATTTCTCAAGAGGCAGGTCAGGTGGTCTGGTATTCCCATCTCTTTCAGAATTTTCCACAGTTGATTGTGATCCACACAGTCAAAGGCTTTGGCATAGTCAATAAAGCAGAAATAGATGTTTTTCGGGAACTCTCTTGCTTTTTCCATGATCCAGCGGATGCTGGAAATTTGATCTCTGTTTCCTCTGCTGTTTCTAAAACCAGCTTGAACATCAGGGAGTTCACGGTTCACGTATTGCTGAAGCCTGGTTTGGAGAATTTTGAGCATTACTTTACTAGCGTGTGAGATGAGTGCAATTGTGTGGTAGTTTGAGCATTCTTTGGCATTGCCTTTCTTTGCGATTGGAATGAAAACTGACCTTTTCCAGTCCTGTGACCACTGCTGAGTTTTCCAAATTTGCTGGCATATTGAGTGCAACATTTCACAGCATCATCTTTCAGGGTTTGAAACAGCTCAACTGGAATTCCATCACCTCCACTAGCTTTGTTCATAGTGATGCTTTCTAAGGCCCACGTGACTTCACGTTCCAAGATATCTGGTTCTAGATTAGTGATCACATCATCATGACTATCTGAGTCGTGAAGATCTTTTTTGTACAGTTCTTCCATGTATTCTTGCTTCTGTTAGGTCCAGACTATTTCTGTCCTTTATGGAGCCCATCTTTGCATGAACTGTTCCCTTGGTATCTCTGATTTTCTTGAAGAGATCTCTAGTCTTTCCTATTCTGTTGTTTTCCTCTATTTCTTTGAATTGATCACTGAAGAAGGCTTTCTTATCTCTTCTTGCTATTCTTTGGAATTCTGCATTCAGATGCTTATATCTTTCCTTTTCTCCTTTGCTTTTCACCTCTCTTCTTTTCACAGCTATTTGTAAGGCCTCCCCAGACAGCCATTTTGCTTTTTGCATTTCTTTTCCATGGGGATGGTCTTGATCCCTGTCTCCTGTACAATGTCACGAACCTCATTCCATAGTTCATCAGGCACTGTATCTATCAGATCTAGGCCCTTAAACCTATATCTCACTTCCACTGTATAATCATTAGGAATTTGATTTAAGTCATACCTGAATGGTCTAGTGGTTTTCCGTACTTTCTTCAATTTGAGTCTGAATTTGGTAATAAGGAGTTCATGATCTGAGCCACAGTCAGCTCCTGGTCTTGTTTTTGTTGACTCTATAGAGCTTCTCCATCTTTGGCTGCAAAGAATATAATCAATCTGATATTGGTGTTGACCATCTGGTGATATCCATGTGTAGAGTCTTCTCTTGTGTTGTTGGAAGAGGGTGTTTGCTATGAGCAGTGCATTTTCTTGGCAAAACTCTATTAGTCGTTGCACTGCTTCATTCCACATTCCAAGGCCAAATTTGCCTATTACTCCAGGTGTTTCTTGACTTCCTACTTTTGCATCCAGTCCCCTATAATGAAAGGGACATCTCTTTTGGGTGTTAGTTCTAAAAGATCTTGAAGGTCTTCATAAAACCGTTCAACTTCAGCTTCTTCAGCATTACCTGTTGGGGCATAGACTTGGATAACTGTGATATTGAATGGTTTGCCTTGGAGATGAACAGAGATCATTCTGTTGTTTCTGAGATTGCATCCAAGTACCGCATTTCAGACTCTTGTGTTGACCATGATGGCTACTCCATTTCTTCTGAGGGATTCCTGCCCGCAGTAGTAGATATAATGGTCATCTGAGTTAAATTCACCCATTCTAGTCCATCTTAGTTCGCTGATTCCTAGAATGTTGATGTTCGCCCTTGCCATCTCTTGTTTGACCACTTCCAATTTGCCTTGATTCATGGACCTGACATTCCAGGTTCCTATGCAATATTGCTCTTTACAGCATTGGATCTTGCTTCTATCACCAGTCACATCCACAACTGGTATTGTTTTTGCTTTGGCTCCATCCCTTCATTCTTTCTGTAGTTATTTCTCCTCTGATCTCCAGTAGCATATTGGGCACCTAATGACCTGGGGAGTTCCTCTTTTGGTATCCTATCATATTGCCTTTTCATACTGTTCATGGGGTTCTCAAGGCAAGAATACTGAAGTGGCTTGCCATTTCCTTCTCCAGTGGACCACTTTCTGTCAGACCTCTCCACCATGACCCACCTGTCTTGCGTTGCCCTGCAGGCATGGCTTGGTTTCATTGATTTAGACAAGGCTGTGGTCCTAGTGTGATTAGATTGCCTAGTTTTCTGTGAGTATGGTTTCAGTGTGTCTGCCCTCTGATGCCCTCTTGCAACACATACCATCTTACTTGGTTTCTCTTACGTTGGGCATGGGGTATCTCTTCACGGCTGCTCCAGGAAAGCACACCCGCTGCTCCTTACCTTGGATGATGGGTATCTCCTTACCACTTCTGTTCCTGACCTTCAACGGGGGATAGCTCCTCTAGGCCCTCCTGTGCCTATGCAGCCACCACTCCTCAGGTTGCTCGTCCCGGCCACCGGCCCAACAGCATTAATTACAATGTGAGTCACAACCAAGGGCTGCCTCATAGCAAGGAGTCTGAACTGATCTGGTGTGATTTCCCTATTCCATTATCCTTGTAAAGTCTGTACCATATACTCTTCTTTCTCAAATCAATAATCACTGATGTGGTTATGGAACATTTTGGAACCAAGACAGGGTTGCTGTATCCTGCTAGGCATCATGTATTCATGTAACCAACTCCAAAGACAAACCTCACTGGGAGCCTTACAAAGACCAAGTGAAACTTGCAAATTGTACCATTATCAATAACCAGTGCTGATAAATTGGTGCAAATTGCCCCAAATTCTTTGAGAATATGGTGGTTATAAATCAACATTAGTAACCAGTCTGTTTGAGTCAAAGTGTAAATACTTTAGTATAATAAATCTCATGAAAATCAATTGTAAGATAACCAAAAAAAGTCAATAGACAAATGAGCTGTATAATATATTCGTATTTGGGAAAGGATAAGCACACAACAAAACATTTTCAAAATTTAAAAAGTTAAACAAGAAACACAATTCAGTTTTTCTCTTTTCATGTTAATTTTTATCACCTTTCAAAAAATAAAGTTTACAAATATTAATATGTTAGCAAAAATTAAGCCTGACAGGTGCTCTCATACCCTGCTGATGGGTCGATAAATTGATACAAGTAAATTGCCCTGAATTTATGAATCATACTAGCTGTATGGCTCAAATATTGGTCTAGAATGGAAATCAGGAATTTAATCTATCTTATTCTTCTGCTTTTAAGCCCTTATACTTTTTGAACTTGTCAGACATAGTTTTAAAATATCAAGTTATAGTTCCTTTCTTTCCTTTAAGTAGAGTGAATATGAGTGATAGATATATTGCAGAGTTTTCTCTCATGTACGATATCAATGGTGCTAATTTTTTACCCATTTAGTGCGTGTTCATATATATTAAACGAATAACATATCAATCACTCCTAAAACATCCAATTATTTTTTACTTTATGTTTAAGCTTAGTACCTACCTGAGAGGATATTAGGTTAGTGCAAAAGTAATTGCAGCTTTCACATTGCTGGCATTTGTCTTTGATCTTGGAATCCATTCTTAAAAAAATGTGATTATGTTATACATCATTTTACTTTATTTTTTGCTATACATCATTTTAACACACATTTCTCACTTTATATTTTTTGCTTGAGTTTTTTTTTTTTTTTTGTATAAACCATGGAAATGATGTCAGACAGAAAGCAAATGCAAGCAACTTTGTTACTTGTGTTTAAAATGAGTCATAAAACACTGGACATAATTTTCTACATCAATAATGGCCCAGAAACTGCTAAGGAACATACAGTATGCTGGTGGTCAAGAAGTTTTGCAAAGGAGATGAGAGTCTTGAAGCTGAGGAGTGTAGTGCCTGGCCATTGGAAGTTGACAATGACCAATTGAGAGCGATCATCAAAGCTAATCCTCTTATGAGAGAGGTTGCCAAAGAACTCAACATTGACCATTCTATGGTTGTTTGGCATTTTAAGCAAATTGGAAAGGTGAAAAAGGTCAAAAATGGGTGTCTCATGAACTGACCAAAGATTTTTTTTTTAAATGTCGATTTGAAGTGTCAGCTTCTCTTACTGTACACAACAATGACTCATTTCTTGATCAGATTGTGATGTGTGATGAAAAGTGGGTTTTATAAGACAACCAGTGACGACCAGCTCAGTGGTTGGACTGAGAAATTCCAAAGCACTTCCCAAAGCCAAACCTGCACCAAAAAAAAAAAAAAAAAGGGTCATGGTCACTGTTTGGTTGTCTGCTGCCCTGCTGATCCACTACAGCTTTCTGAATCCTCATGAAACCATTACATCTGAGAAACATGGTCAGCAAATTGATGAGACTCACTGAAAGCTGAAACACCTGCACTTAGCATTGGTCAGCAGAAAGGGCCCAGTTCTTCCCCGTGACAACGTCAGACTGCACGTTGCACAACCAATGCTTCAGAAGCTGAACGAACTGGGCTATGAAATTTTGCCTTATCCCCCATCAGTTCAGTTCAGTTCAGTTGCTCAGTTGTGTCTGACTCTTTGCAACCCCATGGACTGCAACATGCCAGGCCTCCCTGTCCATCACCAACTCCTGGAGTTTACCCAAACTCATGTTCATTGAGTCGGTGATGCCATCCAACCATCTCATCCTCTGTCATCCCCTATTCCTCCTGCCTTCAGTCTTTCTCAGAATCAGGGTCTTTTCAAATGAGTCAGCTCTTCACATCAGGTGGCCAAAGGATTGGAGTTTCAGCTTCAACATCAGTCCTTCCAGTGAACACCCAGGACTGATCTTTATAACGGACTGGTTGGATCTCCTTGCAGTCCAAGGGACTCTCAAGAGTCTTCTCCAATATCACAGTTGCCTTTAAACATCTTGACAACTATTTGCAGGGAAAATTCTTCCACAACCAGCCGGAGGTAGAAAATGCTTTTCAAGAGTTTACTGAATCCCAAAGTACAAATTTTTATGCTGCAGGAATAAACTTATTTCTTATTGGCAAAAGATGTGTTGATTGTTATCATTCCTATTTTAATTATTAAAGGTGTGTTTGAGCCTAGTTATAATGATTTAAAATTCACGGTCCGAAACAACAATTACAGTTGCACCAACCTAATATTATTTGTACTGCAAGTTGAGAGATTCATATTCTAATTCTCTTTTTGTCCCAAACTTGCTGTATATTATGACAAAATTGCTCTTCATTTCACTTCAGTAGTTAATTCAAAACTCTCTCACAATTCCCACACTTTGATTCTTCCTCCCTCTTCCTCCCTTTTTCACTCCTCAGCCTCTCCATACTCTGCCCCTGCTTCCCTGAGAAAACAAAAGTCCTTGCAACAAAAAACGCCCTGTTTTTCTCAGTCCATAGCCACGTGCATCTGCACAGCCCTTCTCTGCTATGGCAGGTAAGCTCCCAGGCAGGTCCTCCAGCCTTCTGGAAGATTTTTAGTCATTGAGTCTTCCTGCTCTCACAAACAATTTTCTAATTTCTGATTTAAATCTTATCTTTATTATTTACATAACATAAAAATTAAACAGAAGTTTCTACCACTGTACTTTTCTCTCCAAACAATACATTATACTTTCTTCCCCTTCGATAGTAAACTTTTGAAAAATTATTCTAATTTATTATATTGTTTAAGAAAAAATAAATGTTCAAAGACATTTGTCAAATCACAGCAAGGAAGACTTTATTTGGGGGTGGAGGTGTCACTATCATAACAGATATAGGGAATACTATGATGAAATTTTGCATTGTCGGTGACAGATAGGATTTAACTCTAAATATAGCACATGCAAATAGGGCTTTATAGCCAAAGAACAGGGCTGTGGTCTGTAGATGTAAAATAAGGGAAAACATCAGGGGCATGGGGAATTCTGGCAAAGCCCATCTAATAGATGTATTGCTAAAGATGGACCGGGGTGATCAGATATCCCGTGGGGGATTGTGCAAAATAAGAAATCTGATCAGATATCAGTGTGTCAGATATTAAAGAGGGAGTCCGAGTCGGGGTGGAGGATTCTGACTAAAGTGACTTAGCAAGACTCTTGCCAAAACTGAATTATATAAAGAAGTCTACAGATAGGCCTAGGAGAAGGTTCGGAAGCCTGAGTAAAGTTTAGTCAAGCAAAGAATTTTGTCACTATCTCCTTAAGATCTCCTCACAAGGACTCCCCTAATAACTTAAACCTCAGTTTGGCCCAATAATTTACAGAAATAACTTGTTCTAATGACAAAAATCTCCCACATATATGCAAACTAATGGACATTTTCACTTCTCATCTTCTTCATTTTATTTTCTGCTTCTTGAAAATCTTTGCTCCTTTGATCTTTTCTGGATTTTCTTCTATCCAGGTATTCTTTTTACATCTTATAGTGCTATTTTTAGTCTATTTTTATCCATCCTATTAATATTACAGCTATCCAAAGTCCAATTCTATGCCATTTTCTCTTGTTAGGTTTCATTCTCTATGACTACCATTACATTCTATGTGCCAAAGTGTATCATACATTTATATATCTAGATTATCTCTCTTCTACATAATAATACACTATATCATAATAATGTATACATAATAATCATTGTATCAGAGTTTTCTAGTATCTTTGATATCTGATTACTTTTAAGAATGTCAGTTCTGAGTGTCAGACCAACAGAAGTCATGGAATTCAGTAGAAAAAGCTTTGCAAAGGTATCAAAGAACAGGTATCCACTCCCCGCACCCCATCTCAAACTAATTATATGACTTTACACAAGTAATTCAACTTCTACTGACCTTATCTATATGCAAATGCAAAAACTGCATTATTAAATAATCTTTGAGGTCCTTCCAACTCTAAAGTTTTATTATTCAATTTCAGCTTGGCTATCTCAATGATCTTGATACTGGTATTGATAAGTAACAAGTCACCTTTTCATTGAAGTGTTATAAGGCATGGCAATTATATAGATAACAGAAAATGCATTTAAGGTCATGAAACAGTTTATAATAGCCTTTATTCTCCTATAAGTATACTTAGACATGAACTTGTAAATAAGCAATTATTGAAAGAAAGAAAAAACCAAGAAATATACTTAAAAAAAAAGAAAGGAATGCATAAAGGAAGGAATCTTAAAAAGTCAATGAATTAGGATAAAAACTCAAAATATTAAATATATATAAAATATAACCAAATATACTAGAAAACAAAAATATAGAACTAAGACTCATGAAGTAGAGAGATGAAAACAAATACTAGGAACAAAGTAGGTGGATAGGAAAATTGCCCAAGAATGAACTGGCTTTGTAGAGAAAGGTTCTTCTCTTATATATGCCTATACCAGAAGTAAGGGCTGTCCATCTTTAAAGGACAACTAATGGTAAGTTTCTTAGTTCACAATGTCCTCTAAGACAATTTTGCCAATACAAATCTCTTGGTTAATATAATTTATGAGAAAAGAAAACTCCTTGAAACAGAAATTTCCTAGTCATAGTCCCATACTCTGTATTTTATTCTCTAGGCCCTGATATATAGATCTTTTTAATACCAAACTCCAATTAAAATTAGGTATATAATTGCTTCTATGCAATAGAAAAAAGATATTAAAAGACAAAGCTACAAAATTCACAATTTAAACACTAAATGATTATATAAACAATGAATGGTTTTAATAAATCAGGCAGCACAATTTTTATAAAATTTAATAATGAAGATACAGAACACAAAATTGATATAAGTAGACAGAGAGACCAAAGATGAATCTAGTTCAAAATGTTCATTTATTCAACATTTATAGTTGTATTGAATAAATAAATGTGTTAATCACTAATTTTTAAAAATATGGTTATATAATTTTGCTAAAAACTAGTGTTTAGTAGGGACACACATGTGAAACAATTACATTGAAATGAATATAAATAAGAAAAATAATAACTATATAATATTTTTAAGTGATTTAACAAAGGAGATGAGACTTTGAGAATCCTTTTCTTAAAGCACTTGAATAATATACATGAAAGAGATTATGAGATTAGTGTGCACATTTTAGGCCACAAAACAAGACTCAATAAGTTTAAAAGACAGAAATAAAGAAGCAGTTTTTTTCTAACTAGGCAGTAAGAGATCAGAAATAAGCTATAAGAAAAAAGATGCTAAAAGCTCAAGCACATGGAGGGTAAAAATTATGCTACTAAATAAGCAAGGGATGAGTGAAGAATCCTGAGGAAATTTTTAATTTTCTGGAGACAAATGAAAATGAAACACAGCAATTCAAAATCTACACCATTGTGCAAAAGCACCTCCAAAGATGATGATTATGGTGATATAAGTCTTCCTTAATAAACCGGGAAAAAATATCTCAAGCAGCATAACCTTACATCTAAGGAAACTGGAACAAGAAGAAAGACCAACACCCAGCATTAGTTGAAGGAAAGATACCATAAAGATTGGAGCAGAAATAAATGAAATAGAGACTAATAAAATAGAAAAGATCAAGGAATCTATGATCTCATTCTCTGAAAAGATAAAATTGATAAACCTTTGGCCTGATTCATCATAAACAAAAGAGAGATTTCAAATAATATCAGAAATACAAGTAACAACTGAAACCACAAAAATACATTATAAGGGATTATTACAAATAACTGTCAGTTCAGTTCTGTCGCTCAAGCATGTCTGACTCTTTGCGACCCCATGGACTGCAGCACGCCAGCCCTCCCTGTCCATCACCAAATCCTGGGAGTATACTCAAACTCATGTCCATTGAGTTGGTGATGCCATCCAACCATCTCATCCTCTGTCGTCCCCTTCTCCCACCTTCAATCTTTCCCAGCATCAGGGTCTTATCAAATGTGTCAGTTCTTTACATCAGGTGGCCAAAGTATTGGAGTTTCAGCAAATAACTATACAGCAATAAAATGGAAAACCATGGAAATATTCCTAGAAATATACAACCTTCCAAAACTGAATCAAGAAGAAATATAAAATATTACCAAATTGATCACCAGTAATGGTTGAGTCAGTAATAAAAAGAATTCCCAACAAACACCAGGATCAGACAGCTTGACAGTATGGTTATACCAAACATTTAAAGAAGAGCTAGTAACTATTCTGAAACATTTAAAAGGAGCAAAGAATTTCAAACTCATTCTAAGAGACTAGTATTACCTTGATATCAAAAACAAAGACACTAAAAAAAGGAAAGAAAAACAAGAAAATTATAGGTCAATATTTCTGGTAAACATAGATGTAAACATCTTCAATTAGTAAACTGAATTAAATAATGCTTTAAAATTATCTTTTTATGATAATTTTAAATGGTCAAAGAGATTAATTCCAGGGATTCATTATAGTTCAATATCCACAATTCATTAACTTGAAATACTGTATTAAAAATGAAGGATAAAAATCACACTGTCATCTCAATAGATGCAGAAAAATTATTCAACAAAGTCAAACATTGATCTATAGTAAAAGTTCTGAAGAAAGTGTATATAGAGGGAATATATCTCAAGATAACAAAGCATTCTTCATAATTGCCAAGATATGGTAGTAATCTAAGTGCCCATGGATGGATACAGAAGTAAGATTATATATATATATATATATACATATATATATATGTGTGTGTGTGTGTGTGTGTGTGCGTGCACTCACTTAGTGTCATAAGATAGATCTATCTATGCTGCTGAAAATGGCAAGAGTCCATTCTTTTTATGGCTGAGAAATATTCTATATACACATACATACACACACAACACATTGTATTATACATGACAGTGAACGTGTTAGTCGCTCAGTAGTGTCCAGCTCTTTGTGACACCATGGACTATAGCCTGCCAGACTCCTCTGTCCATGGAATTATCCAGGCAAGAATACTGGAATGGGTAGTCATTCCCCGCTCCATTGGATCTTCCCAACTTAGGGACTGAACTTAGGTCTCCTACATTGCAGGCAGATTCTTTACTACCTGAGCCACCAGGGAAGCCCATATTACACACACACATACACAACACACACGTGTGTGTATGTGTGTGTGTATAAAATTTGTTTTTCATTCATTAAGTCATGTCCAATTCTTTGTGACCACATTGACTGCAGCATGACAGGCATAATGGGATATTATTCAGCCATAAAATGAATGGACTCTAGCTATTTTCAGTAGCATGGATGGATCTATCTTATGCTACGTAAAAAAAGTCAGTCAGAGTAAGACAAATGCCATGAAGTATTACTTATATGCAGAATATAAAATAAAATGAAAAAACATAACAAAACAGAAATGAGTTATAGTTTGAGGGAAAAAACTGGTAGTTGGTCAGAGGGGAAGGAAGGAGCATTGGAAGATGAGCAAAATGTGTGAGGAGATGAAGTGGTGCAAGCTCTCAGTTGCAAAATAAATGTGTCATGGGGATAAAATTCATAGCATGGGGATTGTGATCAATAAAATTATAATAGCTCGGTAAAACAGTTGCTTGAATTTACCCGAGTTTGTAATGATACTTTATTTTAATACACACTAATATTTTCAGACATACAAGGACTTTATACATAATGGGAAACTTGCACTTGGGTTTTCTGAAGCTATACAATAAATTGTTAATTGGGGGGAAATTATATCAGCAATGACTACATTGTTCCTGATATCTCAGTTACCTACCTATTCAATATCATTGTAATAGTCTATGTGGTGGATTACGATGTATCACTTGGTGTTCCTCTGTGGTTATTTTTCAGGGCATACTTATTGAAATGCATATTACTTTATTATAAGTTATTTTTTATTTTCCTTTTAGGTTATTGTTAGTATACTATTTACATGAGTGCTTTACAATTATTTTATACGGTGTATTTTTTTCTGTAACTTTTGTTTCAGAAGAGTGAAGTGAACATGAAAAAAGGATTGTTATAAAAATGGAGCTTCTGCTTGTTAGAGCATGAAAGTCAGTCAGTTTATGGTAAAGACTTAAAAGGCGGCAATAGTGACACAAATGCAGCAGAGAGGTTTAAGCGAAATGTACTGAACAGAATCAGTCAGACCTGAGGGACAGTAGGAGATGCTAAGGACTTCCCTGTCGGCTCTGACGGTAAAGCGTCTGCCCACAATGTGGGAGACCTGAATTCAATCCCTGGGTCGGGCAGATCTCCTGGAGAAGGAAATGGCAACCCAATCCAGTATTCTTGCCTGGAAAACCCCATGGATGGGGGAGCCTGGTGGGCTACAGTTCATGGGGTCGCAAAGAGTCGGACACGACTGAGCGACTTCACTCACTCAGGAGATGTTAAAGTCCATCCGTACCCCACTGGTGTACATCTAAAACCCATTTTCAATGCTAGAGCTATTTCCTATACACTGCAACTCCTGTTTTTCAGTTTTTCTAGGTAAGCAATTTCTCTAGCCCTTAAAAACTAAGTGTAAACTAACCAAGAATTTGGTTTATCTCATGCCTCAGTGAGACAATTCTGAGACACATTTTACCCCACATGTAGAGGGCCCTCAGTTGTGCGCAGTGTAACCTGCTCTGCAGTTTATACTTTTCTGGCTCTTCTCCCATCCCTGTTGCACTGTCCGCTTCTGCTATGGTTATCTTCCAAATAAAATATCTCCATTCAAATTTTTTCTCAAGTCTGTATGGGATGGGAGTGGTGAAACCCAAGCTAAGACAAAGAAGTAACACATATAAATAACTTTAAAGTTTTTTAATCGTTTTCTGCCTGGATAAAGTTTCCCTGGAATATTTGCATGGCTTATTGTCTTTCTTCTTTAAGCTTTGGATCCAATAGTACTCTCTTGGTGAGTATTTCCCTGACACCCTATTTAATGCACCTGCATGTACCTACAACAAGCACTTCTTATAATCCTTTCACATTGCATTTGAGTTTTCTAGAGGACACAGGAGTGCATATCTTTACAGGAACATTGGTTTCTAACTTCTTGTTTGGTCGAGAGGTCTAGGCACAAAGATGTCGGGATCATCAAATTGCTGATGGATATGATGGCACAGGAAGATAAGCAAAGTAGGAATGATTTCTGAAACATAAGAATTTGTACATCAGGAAAGATTTTAGACAATAAAAACAATAAAGAGCACAATTTGCAAATCAACTTCTCTCCAGGAAAGAGAAAAAAACCACTCATATGAGCATTTTAATATTTAGCCAATCTAAATTTATATTACAACTTACACTTCCAAGTGGTTTCTTTTTCATGCTTCTATTAAAGATATAACTTGATTTTGCGTAGTTTTAGTTACTCAGAAAAACTTCATTTAATTTCTGTCACCATGGAGTAAATTTAGAGTCGCATTAGCATCAGACTATTCAACGAAAAATACTAGTATTCATTTCTCATAGCTAAAACGAACTTTCAACAACTGTTGGCATTAAAGAAAAGTTATCTTCTACACTTATTCATCTTTAAGACTTCTTCCCAATCACTTTTGAAGATAAGCCTGCTGTGAATAGCCTCCCATTAATGACTCCTTCTAGAATATCAAAATATACTTCTTTATAGATGTTTTTACTTCAGATATGCACATTGAATGAAAATTGGCTTTTGACTGTACTTCAGAAGATTAAATTCGTCATATAAATGTAAATATTAAGCTTTAGAAATAAATGCATAGCTAAATTCCGAGTTTACAGTGAATACACCTGGGTTTATAAAGAGAATTTTAATGCAAAATTGTGAATGATAATACAATGTTTAGACATTAGTCCCAACACATGTAAAACAAAAATGTACTAATTCAAATGAAACACAATTAATTTCCTGTAACAGATTATTGCAAAAGAGGTAATAAAGGATTATGTTGTGGGACGGTTAACTTTATGTGTCAAGTTGACTAGGCCAGAGGGTGCTCAGATATTTGGTTAAACATTATTCTGAGTGTGTCTCTAAGGGTGTTTCCAAAAGAAATTATACTTACATCAGTAGCCTGAAGAAAGAAGATTACCATATCCAATGAGGCTGGGCATAACCAATCCATTGGATGTTGAATAGAGAAAAAATGTTGAGTAAAAGAGAATTAACTCTCTCAGCCTGATTATCTTCAAGCTCAAGCTGGGACTTTTGTCCCTGCCTTCAGACTGAGACTGAAACTTGAATTTTTAAATGTACTAATCTATTTTTAAATTAAAAAATATAGGAGCGGGAAAAGAAAAAAAAATACTTACACATTGTCTCCAACATCTTGGGATGAATAGTGTTAGTTCTATTGTATTTCTGGTCTGCTTTATCAATCGCAATATTCTATAATACATAAGTGCATATTATCTACAAGAAAAAATTTTTACATTGGAGATACTCAGAGGCATTCTGCAGAATCATTTTTCTAAAGAGGTAGTAAAGATTCCAAAGTATTTGAAATATATATATATATATGTATGTATATATATATGTATATACACATATATATATATATATATGAGATGATTCAGTTCAGTTCCTCAGTCGTCTCCAACTCTTTGACACCCCATGAATCGCAGCACACCAGGCCTCCCTGTCCATCACCAACTCCCGGAGTTCACTCAGATTCATGTCCATCGAGTCAGTGATGCCATCCAGCCATCTCATCCTCTGTCATCCCCTTCTCCTCCTGCCCCCAATCCCTCCCAGCATCAGAGTCTTTTCCAATGAGTCAACTCTTCACATGAGGTGGCCAAAGTACTGGAGTTTCAGCTTTAGCATCATTCCTTCCAAAGAAATCCCAGGGCTGATCTTCAGAATGGACTGGTTGGATCTCCTTGCAGTCCAAGGGACTCTCAAGAGTCTTCTCCAACACCACAGTTCAAAATCATCAATTCTTCAGTGCTCAGCCTTCTTCGCAGTCCAAATCTCAAATCCATACATGACCACAGGAAAAACCATAGCCTTGACTAGATGGACTTAGTCGGCAAAGTAATGTCTCTGCTTTTGAATATGCTATCTAGGTTGGTCATAACTTTTCTTCCAAGGAGTAAGCGTCTTTTAATTTCATGGCTGCAATGAGATGATTATTTTGTGTCAATTTGTCTTTGCTAAGGGAGGCCCAGAGAACTGAGATGCCCATCTTCTCCTGCCCTTAGACACTGGTGGCCCTCACTCAGATAGGGTCTTAGGCCACCAATGCTTCAATTCAAAGTCTTCTGGACTCTGACAGAATTAAAACATCAGTCTTCCTGATTCTCCAGTCTACCATTGGCAGATCATAGCACTTCTCATTTTCCATAATCCTATGAACCAATGACTATAAACATCACTTACATATATCTATATATTACCTATTGTTTCCTATACATAATAAAATCTAGAAGTTTCCACAAATACTACTAGAACTATCAAAAAATTCAGCAAATAGTAGCAGGATACAAAGTAAAAATAGAAAAGTTAGTTCTATTTCTATACACTAACATTAACTATCTGAACATAAAATTAAGAAACCAATTCTGTTTATAATGGCATCAAAAAATAATGAGCTCAGGAGATGAAATATTTATACAGTGAGGACCACCAAACATTGCTGAAAAAGGAAATATATATATAAATGGAAATACATATATTCATAGATTGGAAAATTTAATATTGTTAAGATGTCAATCTTACTCAAAGTGATCTACATATTTAATGTAATCACTATCAAAATTCCAAAGAAGCTTTTTTTTTTTCCCCAAAAGTAGAAATACCATTCTAAAATTCATATAAAAGCTCAAGGGATATTGAAGAGTCAAAATAACTTTGAAAACAAAATCAAAGCTGGAGGCCTCATACTTCCTGATTTCAAACTGTGTTATAAAACTATAATACCCAAAACAGTACGGTAAAACATAAAGATAGACATATAAACCAATGGAGTAGAATACTTAGACCAGAAATAAATCCTTACAAATAAGTTCGATTTTCGATGAATGACAAAATCATTCAATGGGGGAAAAGACGGTCACAATTCAACAAAAGGTAGTGAAAAAACTAGGTATCCATATGCAAAAGAATGAAGTTGGACCTTCACCTAACTCTATGTATGCAAAAATTAACTTCAGTACAGTTCAGTTCAGTTCAGCCACTCAGTCGTGTCTGACTCTTTGCGACCCCATGAATCACAGCACGCCAGGCCTCCCTGTCCATCACCAGCTCCCAGAGTTCACTCAGATTCACATCCATCGAGTCTGTGATGCCATCCAGCCATCTCATCCTCTGTCATCCCCTTCTCCTCCTGCCCCCAATCCCTCCCAGCATCAAAGTCTTTTCCAATGAGTCAACTCTTCGCATGAGGTGGCCAAAGTACTGGAGTTTCAGCTTTAGCAGGTAAAATATAAAACTGTTAACCCAGAAAACATTGGGCAAAATTTTCATTACATTGGATTTGGGAGTGATTTCTTAATTGTAACACCAAAGACTCAGACAACAAAAGAAAAAGTAGAAAAACTAGGCTTCTATGGAAAATAAAAAATAAAAATAATGTGCATCAAAAGATACTATTAACAAAATAAAAATGAATGGGAGATAATATTTGCAAATCATATATCTAATTATGGATATAGCTCAGAATATATGAGAACTTCTAAATCTCAACAATAAAAAGACAAAAAACTAATTCAAAAAATATATAAAGAATATCATAAATATATCTCCAAAGTTTTTTAGATGGCCAATAGACACATGAAAAGATGTTCAAAATCTTCAATCATCAGGAAAACGGAAATCAAAGCTGAAATGATATTACCTTAGATGCATTAGGATGATTACTATCAAAAAACAAAAAGTAAATGTTAGAAAGATATAGAGAAATTGGAACCCTTTTCCAGTGTTGGTGGGGATGTGAAATAGTATAGCTGTAGTGGAAAACAGTATGAAGTTTCCTCAAAAACATTAAAAATAGAATTATCACATGATTCAATTTTTTCACTTCTGGGTATATACCCCCCAAATTAAAAACAGGATCTAGAATAGATATATACACATTTCATTTTTATAGCAACATTATCATCAAAAGTGAAAATATGGAATCAAGCCAAATATTTATGGACAGGTAAACATGTCTGTGTGTGTGTGTTTAGATATATACTGGAATATTGTTTAGCATTAAAATGGAGTGAAATTCTAATATATGCCTCAACATGGATGAAACTTGAGGACATTATACTAAGTAAAATAATAGAAAAAGACAAATATCGTATGATTCCACTTATTTGAGGTATTTAGAGTAGTCAAAATCATAGGGACAAGAAACACAATGCTTGTTGTCAGGAACTAAGAGAGTGGGGTGTTGTAGGAGTTTTGCAAGATGAGAGTTCCATTAGATGCATTATGGTGATGGTTGCACAATATCAATGTACTTAATATCACTGAACTGAACGTATAAAAATGGCAAAAACTGGAAATTGTATGTCACATACATATTACCATAATTTAAAAAATTTAAAAAGATACTTTTAAAAGACTTACTGTCAATAGAGTGGAAGCACTCTGACTAAAAATGTAATCTGACTTAGAGTATAGAAAAATAATTATTTTAGTGCTTTTGGAACTTATATATATATGCAGTAAGCCATGAATTTCTAATTGTGGATTAAGTTTAAGACTTATTTTTCCCAGTCCTGGTTTATGCTTGGTTATCCTTGTGTCAAGTATAAATAGTAATCAAACCTCTTTAAAAATTATTTAATAACACATTGACACTAATAGACTTTTGGGATCATTTAGAATGTGAAAAAAGAGCAAAGTTTTGCCTGATAATGTATTATATTATTTACATTGAACAAATTGTGTGCAGATTTTGTTATTCCTTTCAACTACAAAAGAACTTACACAGTTCTGTTTCTCCGAACTACATATATTTTAAACATCATCATATTACTTATAACTTTAAACCAAAGAAACTAACTTGTATTTCACAGAGACAACTAGGATAGAATGATGTTGATAATTGTTCATGATCATACAGCAGAGTTATACAGCAAATTTGCAGAGCTAATGAAAGCATAACACAGCTGTCTACAGACATACACATCATTTATACAGGTCTCAAAGGGACACAAATGAATGTTCAGGACAGACCTAGTCTTTCTGAAGCATATAAAAATAAAAGGTCAAAGTATGAACAATTAAGTTAGGCTTAGTAATCAATGTTGGAATATTCTCCTATGTAGAAATGCTCTAGATATCTAAAGAGTATCCATTAATTCAACCTACTGTCAGTCCAAACATGAAAGTTACCTAAAGTTTTTCTTTTTTTTTCTTTTCTTCTTATTATAAAATACAATTATTATTTTAATAGTTTGTCAGAATAATGATTCAATTTGAATTAAAAATTTATATTTTCATAATCATAAATAGAGGTAATTCTAGGCTATTCAATCAGTAAATCTGTGTACGTTTAGGGATAAATACCCAAGTAGAAGGAAAATGTATGTGTATATTATACTTAATACTGATAAATCAGAAAAAGGCACTGTGGTTTTCATTAAGCCAAAAATATTAAACTAGTCTTGAAACCAAATATATCGCAGCTCCCTCACCACCCCTCAAGTTCAAAGGCCCCTCCACATCTTCTCCATCTTCTCCCTCATTTGTAGAGAGGCTGAAGTCTCCCATACCTCCCCCTGAGTCATAAAGGAGCAGGCTCAAGCAGCTAATGACTAGGACAATAGAGTCACAGACAGTGTCTGATGCATATTCCTGAGTTGCTTTACATACACTGTAATTACTACCAGAGGGGGAAAGATGACTGTATGATGCAGCCATGACATTAACTGCTCATTTTTGAGCAATTCTGAGCCTATGGCAAACACAGTTCCAAAACTGGCCTCAAGAGAATGGGATTAACACTATTGCTTATAATAATCTGTGTCTTTGTGGGCATCAAAATATGGATAGCTTGTTCTGCCTATGTATGTAAATAAGCAGCTACAACTGTCAGCAAAGAGATGCTACAGATCCATGTCAATACTTCCACTCTAAGAATACGGTGCCCTGCAAGTGAGCATGAAGTTACAGAAGATGGACATTTGCCCATGATTCCTTAGAAATGGAATTATGTTCTGACAAGTGGGGATTTGTAAACAGTTTTTGACAGGCAAGAGCTCTGTGCAGGAAATAACTCTTGGCAGGAGTCCCCTTTGCCTTGTTACAAAATTTAAAATCAGACACCCCCATGTTCAACTCATCTCTGGCCCTAGCACATCTTTCAAACCTTTTGGTCACATGATACCTTGCCTAATTTGTTCATTCATTCCATAGATCCAAGCAGTAGAAATGAAGAATAAGCAATTAATAGATGACCAGATCTCTTTCCAAACAAACTGTGTAAACAAGATAATATCTAAAGAAAAATCACAAGAGGTCAATAAGCCTGCAGGCAGGTGGGGGATGGTGATGACTCTGACACCTATCTCAATGATTAACTGAGATTACTTCCCTTTCCCCCTTTAAAAAAACTTTCATGGCCAATCAGAATATTCAGAGATGATTTTGGTTTGACACTAAGTCTAATATCTCAGATTGCTGGTATTCTGGTTAAGAGCAACTTTCTTTGTCTCCCTCTCTTGATTATTGATTTTTTGATCAGCGAGCAGCTAAACTTGATTAGGTAGCAATCTTATCTATCGAAGATTTACCTTAATTATGTGAATTTGAGTTCTTAAAAATTTCCAAATTGGTTTCTTAAAGAATATTTTTGAAATCTCAGAATTGAAAGTCTCAGAAGCTCAGTTTTATTTTCTACTGTCGGGGAGTCTATCATCTCCTCGATCCTGTCACATCACAACAAAAATTTGACGTGATGGATGGACCAGTGTTACAGCCCTTGGACGGACCAGTATTACAGCTTTTGGATGGACCAGTATTTTATTTAGAAAGTAAAAGAAAATACATCCTTGAGGCATGATGGCATGCCGACCCAAAAGATGCGAAGAGAAGAGAGGCCCCCAGCCCAATTTTGGTTCTTTTTATATGCTTTTTCTCCTCCCCTTGGGTCTGCCCTATGTAAATTGGGCTAGGCAGGAGTGTTTGTTTTACTTGAGGTCCTCACTCTGGTCCTTGGACCTCGCTTTGTTCTATTTTTGCGGTCTTTTCCCTTCCTTGTCTTTTAGCCACTGCCTTTCTGGACTCTTTTTTCCTGTTCTAACTACCTAACACTACTAAATAAATTGAGAATATTGTATTTATTGAAGGTCTACTTATCTATCTCTAATCAGGATATAGGGTTGGTTTTTTTTTAATATGAGATTCTATAATCCAATTTGTATTACTATCTGGCAGGAGCAAATACTACACACTTAATGAGTGGTAAAGACTTCTCTAAATTATGTACACATAAATGTACACACACATATATCAAAGCTTATAAGTTCAGTTCTAAAATCCAGTCCCTGGGTCAGGAGTAAACACAGACATATAAAACTCACAGGTCTGTATCAAAGATCTCTTATCTTCTCAGTGGGGACATATTCTTAATTGATTTGAGCTCTAAACAGAAAGAAAAAGAGAGAGAGAAGAAGAAGCCAATTTACCTGTGGTCTCTTACCCAATAAAGCTAAGAGTTCTATAAGCCATTAATCTGTTTATAGAAATCACCAAATTGTTAGACCATAAAACCAAATTCCTAATGGGGGATAACTTATATTGGCTATTAACAAAACAAAAATTAAAGCAGCAGAAACCAGTACTAAAATCAAGCCAGTACTCAAAAATTATCAAAATCATATTCTTGCTCTGCTACATACGAATAAGACTAAGAAGCACAAGATCAAGTGTTGAACTTCCCCTCTGGGCCCAGGTTACCAATCAGAAAGAAGCAAACAAGTAAACAAACAAACAAGAAAACAGGCATTGTTAACTAGATGGAGTGGAAGGGGCTTTAAAAATGAGGCATGCGATGAAAACTGTAAAAGAAAATAATGCATTGGACAATTTAAAAAATCATTTTATTCAGGCTATTTTAATAGGGAGAAAGTTCATTTCTGCAGACAAATGTCTTAAAGAAAAGCAAGTAAGCCTTAGGTTTTATAGAGGCAGTTAAACAAGGGCCTCATTAGGAACGGTGGACAACGACTATCTTAGCCAAGAGGAAAAGTGGTCCCTGTGCGTCATTGTTTCCAGCGATGAGGTGATGAGGAATTTGGCAGCCATCTGTTTTCCAGATATACAGGGATAAGACAAAGTTCAACATTGTTAAGAGTATGCATATTTCGCCATCTTTACTCCTTGCCAAGAAAATCTCAGGGCAGTGATCAAGGTGATCTTAAAGATCCTTTCAGCTGAACTAAACTTCAGACAGGTTTATTTCCAGACTTGGCCCTCATCTGCCTTTTCCTAGAGCATTTACTTTGAAAATTTATAACTGCACAGTCTTCTTCTGCCTCGCTGCAATGCATGTAAATCTCCTTAGAAGACTCTTGACCATTTTAGGACCTAGGGAATGTCTTTCTCGAAAACCTGAGAATCATCGCTTTGAAATGTGAACATCAAAACAGATTGTGCCTCAGTCTCTCTCCCAGTCCTTGAGGGAAGAGAGGAGCCAATGGGCACCCATTAGCAAACAAATGACCTAATCACAGAGAGAAACATTTACAAACTCATGAGTAACTCCTACTAATTCCCATTTACTCTCAAATAATAGTCCATTAATTTCAGTTCAGTTCAGTCACTCAGTCATGTCTGACTCTTTTGTGACCCCATGAATTGCAGCATTCCAGGCCTCCCTGTCCATCACCAACTCCCAGAGTTCACTCAAACTCATGTCCATTGAGTCGGTGATGCCATCCAACCATCTCATCCTCTGTTGTCCCCTTCTCCTCCTGCCCTCTATCTTTCCCAGCATCAGGGTCTTTTCAAGAGTCAGCTCTTTGCATCAGGTGGCCAAAGTATTGAAGTTTTAGCTTTAGCATCAGTCCTTCCAGTGAACACCCAGGACTGATCTCCTTTAGGATGGACTGGTTGGATCTCCTTGCAGTCCAAGGGACTCTCAAGAGTCTTCTCTAACACGACAGTTCAAAAGCATCAATTCTTTGGTGCTCAGCTTTCTTTATAGTTCAACTCTCACATCCATACATGACTACTGGAAAAACCATAGCCTTGACTAGACAGACCTTTGACAAAGCAATATCTCTGCTTTTTAATATGCTGTCTAGGTTGGACATAACTTTCCTTCCAAGGAGTAAGCATGTTTTAATTTTACCTTCTCCCTAATGGCCCCCTCCAATAATTTTCCCATAGCCCAATCCAGCAATTAAACACCCTCCAGCTTACCCCCTACCCCCGCCGCTGTAGCAGAATTGAGTTCAAGTCTCCCTTCTCTATTGAAATAACTTTGAATAAACTCTGCCTGTTTAACTTTGTATGGTACAATTTTTGCTTTGACCGAAATAAGTGAGGCAGTCATAAGGCTTATATCACTTGTTTCTCACCTCTCAAGTGTCACTGTCATTCATTGCCTGAAGTACTAAATCTTGGCTGGAAGCAGAACTATGTCACACAAATTAGTTTCAGTTATTAAGAGAAGACAGGTGTCAACTGAGAGCAATAGTACTGAATTAAGCTGGAAGCTCATTGATTAGATTCACTCAATCGCCTACTGAATAGGTTGAAAAGATTCATTCCATAAACATAAAAAATTAATAATTGAAAATATTCTAAAATGTTTAGATTTTTCTGCTGTTCAGATAATCACACTAAGGTGAAATCCATGAAGGAAAGAAAGGCTTCTCTTCCTCAGACCTCCCACTGTATCAAGTTCTCTCTGCTTTTATGCATAGCTTCAAGCCAATTTCTCGGTCTGAAAGGCTTTCAATTCCTCAACTGATTGTTTCTAACTTGCTTTTAAATTTTCACTGTCAAAGGACTTTGAGATTACATGCAGCTTTTTCCCCAGTAATTCAAGTTGGAAATAATTAGAAAAAGAGAGCTAGAACTTTGGAACATCAAAGGACACAAAGCTGAAGTGACAGATCAGGAGCAGAGGTAGAGAAAAAAGGCAGAAGAGACAAAGCCACCCCCTTCAGAATTCTTTGCAGCATTCTCAAAAAGGAGCTGAACTAAAATTCTGAGTCACTGAAAGACTAAAGTTAAGATGATTTACCCTATTCTAATAGATAAGTTATCTGTAACATTGTCATGGGAGCAATAAAATTAAATCATAGATTTATAAAATTGAATGGGAAATGTGGGCTAAGAACTACTCTGGTAGGTAAATATTTGTTTCAATATAGATTTGAATGATATGGTAATCTAACAAAGAAGCGTCAGTGGAAAAGAGTAAAATGTTACAAACATCCTTTGAAATGAACATTTTAAAAGAGTAACACATTTTGAAGAGAAATTAGTTGATTCATACTAATTAATGAGACTTGTGAGCCACAAATTTATTTGGTATTTTATAATACATAATACTATGCCAAATATTTTCATGAGTTTATTTTAATCTTTTTTCTCACTAGGTTTTTAAGATCTTAATTATGGTATTTTTGTATACGTGAGTCCAAGAGAGGGAATTGTATTTGTATATGTATGTCTTAATGGTCTTCCTTCTAAAACATGAGTTTGTTGGGAACAGGACAAATTATTAATCATCTATTTCCAATGGCTAGCTCAGAAATATAATAAGTGTTTGATAATTTCAGCTGAATCAAAATTATAGGCCTAATGTGCACATGAATTGTTGAGTGCAAAAATCAGTGAGAGTCAAACACAACTTCTGTGGGACAGTTTTCATATTTCAGAGCATCTGTTAAAAGTATATATACAGATGGTGAAATTAGGTTCAATGAAAACTATTCAGGAACATGGTCAACCATTCATCTTATAATATTAGGCCAAGAAACATGATGTAACATTACAAATAAATAATGATTACAAAGATTTTTTAAAAACATGTACATAAAACTACGTGAAAGAAATCACATCATTTTATAGTAGTAATATTTTTGGAAGCATCCTAGAAGTATATTTTGCTATTATTTTATTCAATTTTCTTTAAATGGTTTTTAATAATTCCTTGAATCATGTCTGAGAACATATGTGTTACTACTAGGGAATTGAAATCATTCTACCAAAGGGATGAAAAGCAAGGAAAACTATAAATGATAGTTCCTACCTCAATAGCAGTAGCCAAGTTAACCTAAGCCAGCGGATTATGGAATTGAAAATCAAAATTGGATGGTACAAAAATACAGCAGGGATAACGTAACAAGCTTAAGCTATTTTGCCTATATATTTTACTGATTTTTTGTGAAGAAATACTAGCCAAACACTCTGGGAAATGTACTCTATTATCCAAATGTGCACCTGCACGAAAGGCTTTGGTTGTCATTTTGGTTTTAGAGTAAATAGAATGTGCGGGCTATTTAAAGAATGAAACAGCTCAGTGAGCAACAACAAATTATAATTTGTTAAAGGATACCTAGGGGCCCCAGATAACCTTTCATTGTAGTTTTCAGCTCTCTTTTTCCTATGTTCTCCAATAGCTACAGATAAGCATCAGGACTTAAAACATCAAGTACTGGATAAAGCACAACTTTTATCCTTTATTCTGGCTGAATCTATTAACAACCTCATCATACAATTTTTCTATAATAATTTCCAATAAAATATTCTTCTTCAGTTATCTTTTTATCCCAATTCCATAGTCATGTTTCCATTTAGGAAGGACAAAGCATGACCAATCTCTAGTTATTCTCTTTTTTTTAAACTGTAAAATAGATAATTTTCTTTTGGGAATTTAGGCTTTGTCCCTATAATAATAAAAAGGACATTCAATTAAAATATATTTTTAATATCTGGTTGAGAAAACACTCAGTGTACCTTTCCAGTTTTATACTTTCAATACTTTGTTTTGAGATTGTGTAGACTTACCTTGTGGCTTCCCAGGAGGCACAGTGGTGAAGAATCTGGCTGCCAATGCAGGAGACCCAGAGATGTGGGTTCAATTCCTGAGTTAGGAAAATACCCTGGAGTAGAAAATAGTAACCTGCTCCAGCATCTTTGCCTGGAAAATTCCATGGACAGAGGAACCTTGTGGGCTGCAGTCCATGGGATTGCAGAGAGGCAGACACAACTGAGCACAGACTTACCTTTATTTCTATACTTTTCTGAAGAGAGACACAAATGACCTGTTTAGCTTTGCAAAAGATTATAAAACAACAATAAATATTTTCCTTCTTTATGTTTAAGGTTTTTGTGTGTGTGTTTTCTTAGTGTTTATTGAAAATATGATACCCAGTGACTGATTCATAGCCACCTCATCTCTGAGAATTGAAATCTAACATCAGCCACTCTATGTACACATGAACCACAAAACAACTTAATATTAAACCAGCAATTTAAGTGGACCAAATAAAAAGAAATAATGCAGGATAATCCATACGAAAATTAGCATTATACCTTATGCAATATTCTCAAATTAAATAATAATCATATTAAGCACGTACCTAATTCTTCTCATGTATAATTCTTGAATCACTGAATGGAATATTTTCAAATGTGAAGTAAACATTTTTGGTGTACACTTTTGTTCTTTTTGTTTGTTTGTTTTTATCAAGAAGACCCCGTTACTTAATTTCCTCAAAGAGACTCAAAGTTTAGTGAAACTTTTAACCAGTTAAAAAATTTAGTTTTAAATAAATTTTTACTTATATGATTTATATGCAGTATCAAATAATGTTAAAGAGGAAATAAATAACAGATACATTGAGTGAACATAAGTCAGCAATTTAATTTTACTTCTTAATTATTAAGGAAATCAGTCAGATATTTTTAAAAATATTTCAAAGGAGAATGCAAACAACGGACACATTTATAGGCAATCAGGAAAGCAAAACTGACTTATTCCACAGCAGTGTTAATACCTTCTTTCTTGCACCAGAATAGAATTCATTTGAATTTCTGGAAAAAAAGACCAAATTATTTGCACTGGTCTGTGAGGCAGGCTTGAACAAGAGTATAAAGCAAATGCCTGTGTTCTATCCTGTAATTCTTTCTTATGACAAGAATACTTTTAGACTGAACAAAACAGCTAACAAGGACAGCAAAGAGAGATGAGAAAGAATGGTCTGTTTCCAGCAAGGATGCTGAACAAATAGGAACCAATAATAAAAATCCAAGTACCAAACAAATAATAAGTAGCCCAGGAACTCAACATAGAGAATGAAAAAAACAGAGTTCAGATCCCCATGCTGACTTACCACATTTTCACAGGCTAGACAACCTGCAAGCAGCAAGGTACAAGGGGGCCCTTGTGAATACTGTGCCTGGTTGAAGGCTAGTGTCTGTGGCAAAGGGCAGTTCCCAGTGGAGGGCTTTAGTGGGACTTCTGCTGCATCTGTGGAAATAAACAAAGGCCAACCAAATAAGAGCAAGCAAAGGATATTTATTCAGAGCTTGCTATAGCAAGACAGTCACCCACTGTTGCTTGTGTTTGGTACAGACTCAAACTCGGGCAGAGATGTGGAAAAGATATATAGCAAAAAAAAAAAAAAAGAGAGAGAGAGAAAGCTTCAGCTGTGCCTTGATTGGAGGCCACTGGTACAGAGAAGCTATCCGCTGGATCACTGGAAAGGAGGCATGCTACATGATTGGTTAGGGAGGCATATTTAGGCTTTCTCTGATTGGCTCAAATTTGGAAACTGGGACAAATATTAGAGAAATGCTCAGCAAGGCCTGACCATGTTGAACTGATTGCTATAGAAGTGATTGTTTGACTTCCTGGATTGTTACCAGAGATAGCAGTCTGACTTCTCATAGAAAAATTGTATGGATTTTAAAATACCTAAACTATACGTGTACATAATAAGACCATAAATGATATGTATCCTATATGTATTCATATATGTGTGTTTGTGTATATATGTTTGTGTGTACATATACATTTTTAGCCATTAAAATAACGCTGTGACTCCACAGACTATAGCCCGCCAGGCTCCTCTGTTCATGGGATTTCCCAGGCAATAATGCTGGAGTGGGTTGCCATTTTATCCTCCAGGGGATCTTCCTGACCCAGGATGATCAAACCCATGTCTCCTTCATCTCCTGCATTGGTTGGCAAATTCTGTACCACTGAGCCACCTGGGAATCCTTCTTATATATGGATATATGACTATATATGTATGTGTGTTCATATACTTTTTTAGTCATTATAATTGCCACTTTTTTCCCACCATAGATTTTAAAGCAAACATCAGCATGTAAAATTAAATTTCATATTCTTTTTTTTTATTTTTACTTATTTTTAGTTTTTTATTTTTTAAATTTTAAAATCTTTAATTCTTACATGCATTCCCAAACATGAATCCCCCTCCCACCTCCCTCCCCACAACATCCCTCTGGGTCTAATTGATTTATTCTTTCCTTTGATCCAAATAATTACCACCCATGTCTTCAAACTGATAGTCTGAGTTTGGAAGAGAGGATGTGAAAAAAATTGACGTCTACCAGCTGGGTAGTAGTAGTTGTTGACATTTTTCAACAAGGTAACAATTAAATATATTCATATAATATCAAATAATTTTGCTTACAATTTTATATTTTCTAGTATTTGTTTTTGTGCTGGAATTCTAAGAGCATAATTGTGTTCCACTGAGATTCATGGGAAAAAATTCTGGGATAGGAATTAGGTAATTTTAATGAAATCTCTCAGTTACAAAAAAACCATACCCTGTGCTTGTAAATATTTTAAATGTAGTTCATTAGCTGATTTCATTCTTACAAACACAGTGAGAATTATTATTATCTTTCCTGCTCTACAGACAATAATTATGACTAAGAGTTATAGATTTTGTTAAGGTCCTTGGAACTAGCCCTGAAATGTAGTCATAGAAGGAGCTAGCACCTCTATCTCCCAGGCTCTGAGGAAGGATATGAGTCTAATTTCAGTGGGCACAAATTACCAAACATAGATGGCCTAACCACAAAGAAAGACATTTGCAAACTCACAAATAGCTCACATAATTCTTAACATATCCATTGGTCAACCTTCCCCCGACTCCTTTCTGAATGTCCTCTAGTACTTTTTTACTAGCTTACCCAGTGCTTAAAGTTCCAGCCTACCCTTAGCCTCTTTGCTCCCCCAGTGGAGCCGAGTTCTGTTTCACTCCACTATGCAGTAGTATCAGGATAAAATCAACTTCTTTTTTCTAATCTTGTCAGGTGCCATTTTTTCTTTAATACCTATAAGGTATTTTAATGTGATGCTTACCTATAAAATAGCTTCAATACAAAGGCTTCTGCCTAGGTACTAGTATATTATGTGAAGTATACTTTGAAAAACAGGTATATCTGCTATGAGGATCACTGTGTAGAGTCCGGAGCTTCAAGGCAGACATATAATAGTGGTAAGAGTCTTTGCAGTACATTGTGTTATTGCATTTTTAGGACCCTCTTCTGCAGCAACAAGGTCTAAGGTGTTTTCTAGAGTGATAAAATATTTAATGAAAGTAAGAAAAAGAGGCACAGCAGACCTCAGCAGCTCTTTTGCCCTTTGAAATACATTACTTGCCTGAAAGCTATTAACCTAATACTCCTTTCTAGTGAAAACTATAATTCATCCTCTAAAAGCAGAAAGATTTCACTAGATCTATAAAACTTCTCTTCATCTTCATTCAAGGTCCTAGACCTGATCTAATATAAAATTACCTCTTTGCATTCAGCGTGTGATTATGTGAGAGATAAGATATTACAGTAATGTCATTTTCCCTATCAGCTAACAATCAACAAATCTTCAGTGCTAAAAGGACAGTGGTAACTTGGTCAATTACCTCCCAATTCTGTGCACTGATGTGAAGAAATCTGAGATGAGCATACCACTGACCTTATGAGGTTACTCTCCCATGAATTGTTAATGATTATCTTCAGAGAGTGATAGTATCCCTGCTTCATCCATTTTTTTTTTCTTAAATAAGAGCTAAAGTTCATGGGCTGAACAAACTCTGTCACCAAAGCAGGCTCTTCAGCATGAAGAGTAACAGTGTTAAAGCCACACTGGGTGAACAGCAGCTAATTTTTCTTCTAATATTCTGTATTTTCACAGATCCTTTTTGATATTGCATAAGAACCCAGGAAAAAATGTGTAAATATTGTCTCTTTTTGAAGAAAAATATATTATATCATATTATTAATACAAAACCAGATTATGGAATGAAAACAAGGAAACAATGAACTATGAATATATACTCTTACTTTTCAAAACAATTGATAAATTTATGATCTTATGAATGTTTAAATGTACTGACATGTGCTTAAAATGTTTGACTGATGAGAATGTTCTGAAAGTGTTAGTCACTCAGTTGTGCCTGACTCTTTGTGACCCCCATGGATTGTAGCCCAACCAGCCTTCTCTGTACATGGACTTATAATTATCTTTATTTTTTTTTAATTTTTAGTTTTTTATTTTTTAAATTTTAAAATCTTTAATTCTTACATGCATTCCCAAACATGAACCCCCCTCCCACCTCCCTCCCCATAACATCTCTCTGGGTCATCCCCATGCACCAGCCCCAAGCATGCTGCATCCTGCGTCAGACATAGACTGGCGATTCAATTCACATGATAGTATACATGTTAGAATGTCATTCTCCCAAATCATCCCACCCTCTCCCTCTCCCTCTGAGTCCAAAAGTCCGTTATACACATCTGTGTCTCTTTCCCTGTCTTGCATACAGGGTCGTCATTGCCATCTTCCTAAATTCCATATATATGTGTTAGTATACTGTATTGGTGTTTTTCTTTCTGGCTTACTTCACTCTGTATAATCGGCTCCAGATTCATCCATCTCATCAGAACTGATTCAAATGAATTCTTTTTAACAGCTGAGTAATACTCCATTGTGTATATGTACCACAGCTTTCTTATCCATTCATCTGCTGATGGACATCTAGGTTGTTTCCATATAATTATCTTTAAAATCATAGTAGGCTGGAAAAGATTTTCCATTTGAAAATTTGATGGTTGTTAAATATAGTAAAAATTAGCAATGTATTAAGCAGCTCCTATATGCCGGCAGTCAAGCATTCATTATCTAATGTAATAGTCAAGGACTATATGAGATATTCACTATCATTATTCATCTTGCATGTGTAAGGAAGAAGTCAGAGTGGGTGTGTTTAATGCAGCAGTGTTAGTAAGTAGCAGAACTGGAATTTGGAACTGAATTCCCATCTCTACCTAATAACAACAATGCCTCATGCTTCTCAAGGAAAAATGCTTCCATTGAACTTCTACTTCATTTTGAAGAAATAATACTGTCATTTCTTCTGTCTCCTTCTTTGTGTGATATTCCAGTCAGTAATACTGGTTTAGGTCTTTGGTCTTTCTATTAGTCCTGTTAATTTGAAATGTTTTTGCAATGGAGCTATAGACTTAAGTCATCTTTATTCCAGATGATCTGCGTCATCTTTTTCATGTTGGTTCCTATAACATTTTTTGATGACGTATGCAATCCAGGCTCTTTTAGAGAAATAGCTAAATAGTCACTCACTATTTGACATTAAAAATACAGCAATAATCAGAATGGGAAGATGAGGTGTCTGGTCCTGTTCCAGAAAGGTCAGAAGCAATATCTCTAATCCAGAAATTCCCAGGTGATGAATGATTTTTCTCATGGTAAAACTAGATTAGTAAAAGATTGATTTATGATGACAGAGACAGGTACACATTTTCGCTGCAGGAGAAACCCAGACATAGATATGGCCAGAAGAGACCTAAGGGGACAACCATATAAGCTGTCAGTTATGAAGGAAGCTTGATATGGGGTGATGGGATCAGTAAGATAGCTTCTGCTATAGAGTTCAGCATAATGCAATCTCCTGGTAACAGTTCCCAGTTGCAACTCAAAATGGACAGTTTAAGAGCTCCAAGCTAGGAGATATTCATAGGATAATGATGTAATTTGTTATCCAAATTGAGATACCTGTCATATTGAAATGGGGCCCTATGAATAATTATGGACTTCCCTGGTGGTTCAGATGGTAAATAATCTGCCTGCAATGCAGGAGACCAGGGTTTGATACCTGGGTTGGGAAGATCCCTGGAAAAGGAAATGGCTACCTACTCCAGGATTCTTGTCTGGAGAATTCCAAGGACAGAGAATGCTGGCAGGCTACAGTCCATGGGGTCGCAAAGAGTCAGACACGACTGACAGACGAACACTATATACTCTGAATAATTATACTGAATAAGCTGATACTCATAGGGACAAACCAGGGCATACCACCTCCTCAAATCTTTGAAGTCATAGAACAATGAGTATAAATTCCAGTTCTAATATAACTCCCTGTAAACTTTGAAAAATTACTTACTCTTTCTTCATTTGATTCCTAATGCACACCATGATAGTAATTAATCTCAAGGTGTTTATGCAGGCTAAATATGTTAACATTCACAAAGTGCCAGTCCTAAGACTTAGCCAATAGCTAAAGCCTCAATGTGTGCAGAACTTTATTCCAGCTTTAATAGAGTAGACTTTGAAGACTGAGGCCTACGTTTTACTACATGCTATGGTAAAAACTAGCTGTATAAACTTAAACAACAATGTTGCCTCAATTTCCTCATCAGTAAAATTGGAATAGAGTGATATGATTTACCTAAGAGCATTATTGTGAGGATTAAATTAGTGTACACACATATAGAACATATATTATCAATATTTAACATTGAAAGTGAAAGTTGCTCAGTTGTGTCCAACTCTTTGCAACCCCATGGATTATACAGTCCATGGAATTCTCCAGGCCAGAATACCAGAGTGGGTAGGCATTCCCTTCTCCAGGGAGATCTTTCCAATCTAGTGATCAAACTCAGGTCTCTCACACTGCAGGCAGATTCTTTACCAGCTGAACCAGAAGGGAAGCCCAAGAATACTGGAGTAGGTAGCCTATCCCTTCTCCAGTGGATCTTCTCAACCCAGGAATCACATGGGGGGTCTCCTGCATAGCATTCTTTACCAACTGAACTATCAGGAAAGCTCATTAACTCATCATCATTATTATTATTAGTTGAAATTGTTTACAGTATTGATACATTGGCACATTGGCCTTTCATAATTTGGTGTCAAGAAGAAAAAAAGGGATTAAAATAAAGAAAGACAGTAAAAGTGTCATAAAAAATGAAAAGCAAGAGTTATTCATATTTTTATATTACATGTGTATTTAGAAAAACACCTAGATAATTCTCTCTCTTCTGGTATTCAATAAAAGAGGTACCAAAAAAAGATTTTGCCTTTTTATATCTCTTCACGAATTTCAAATTATTTACACAAAATTATTTCAAATGTGAAAGAATGTGTGAAGTAAATGACATTTCTAAAAACCATAATTATTGTCTTTAAAGATCATGAAATTCTTTTTAGCTTGATTTTTATTTCTCTCAACAAACTGATTTAATGTACAGATATTCCTTCACTTTTGGTACACATTTAGCAAAGGAAAGTTACCAATGAATAAAGCTCTCCTTATTTCAGATATGAAAAACTTACTCTTTACAAAAAAAAAAAAGTTGAAAAGAAAAATATGGATAGTGTTCAATATAATAAGGTATGTGACTAACTTAAAAACTCATCAGTAATTAAAATAAAAGTAAAATGCAGATCATAAGAATTGTCAGATAAGCACATGAAAATGTGCCCAACTTACTACACAATTCATGTAAATGAAAATAAAAAGACAAATGTTTATTTGGTACCAGGTACCAATTTTTTTTTTTTTTGAAACTACTTCATTACCTTCAATCCCTGCTTATTTAACTTTTATGCAGAGTACATCATGAGAAACACTGGGCTGGAAGAAGCATAAGCTGGAATCAAGATTGCCAGGAGAAATATCAATGAACTCAGATATGCAGATGACACCACCCTTATGGCAGAAAGTGAAGAAGAACTAAAAAGCCTCTTGATGAAAGTGAAAGAGGAAGAGTGAAAAAGTTGGCTTAAAGCTCAACATTCAGAAAACGAAGATCATGGCATCTGGTCCCATCATGTCATGGGAAATAGATGGGGAAACAGTGGACACAATGTCAGACTTTATTTTGGGGGGCTCCAGAATCACTGCAGATGGTGACTGCAGCATGAAATTAAAAGATGCTTACTCCTTGGAAGGAAAGTTATGACCAACCTAGATAGCATATTCAAAAGCAGAGACATTACTTTGCCAACAAATGTCCATCTAGTCAAGGCTATGGTTTTCCAGTAGTCATGTATGGATGTGAGATTTGGACTAAGAAAGCTGAGCGCCAAAGAATTGATGCTTTTGAACTGTGGTGTTGGAGAAGACTCTTGAGAGTTCCTTGGACTGCAAGGAGATCCAACCAGTCCATTCTAAAGGAGATCAGTCCCGGGTGTTCTTTGGAAGGAATGATGCTAAAGCTGAAACTCCAGTACTTTGGCCACATCATGCGAAGAGTTGACTTACTGGAAAAGACTCTGATGCTGGGAGGGATTGGGGGCAGGAGGAGAAGGGGACGACAGAGGATGAGATGGCTGGATGGCATCAATGACTCAATGGATGTGAGTTTGAGTGAACTCCGGGAATTGGTGATAGACATGGAGGCCTGTCGTGCTGCGATTCATGGGGTCACAAAGAGTCGGACACGACTGAGCAACTGAACTGAACCAAAATTTTACAAGGGCAGGAATTTAACTGTTTTGTTCATTTTCAAATTCTCCAAACCTAAACTAAGACCTGGCCTATGAAAGCAGCCACAAACATTTGTTAAATGAGTAAATATTTATGCAAGAAACATATAAAAACTTACATTTTGCTCATATTAAATGTCAGCAGAAAAAAATTATATATATGATGAGGGTATAAGTTGATATAATTACATTGATAGAAAGTCTTGTAACTTTTAAAATTAAAAATGTATGTCATCTATTGAATAAATTTATTAATCACTATTTTAAAGCCCAACTTGCTCACCAACACAAAGATATTTGGTTGATGCATTTATTAAATGCAAAGTAATAGTGACAGTTAGTTATGAAGTCCAAATGGTAAATGCTTTTGCAGTTTTGATGTTATACAGAGCTACCTAGTTTTAAGAACACGATAATAAAATACTCAGTAAAAGTGTATATTTTGTTATGGATTGAACATGAATTAGTACAATTAAGACACTCATAATGCTATTTTCAGATCAAGCTTTTTAGAAAAAAAAATATTACATAAGGTGTTGCCAATTCTGTCATTTCTGCCCTCTCTTCACTCTAAACCTAAACAGTAATGCAAGTCATGTCTTAATCACTCTCAAATTAAAGCATATACTGCCACCTCAAAGAGAGTTACAATGAAACTTTAAAATCCTATATATGTGCTGTGACTTCAGTTGTGTCTGACTCTTTGTGACCCAATGAACTGTAGCCCACCAGGCTCCTCTTTCCATGGGATTTTCCAGGCGAGAATACTGGAATGGGTTGTCATTTCCTTCTCCAAAAATGGAGGTACTTAATTTCAAGTAGAGAGCTATATCCCTCTCCCTGTTATAAGGCTGGTTTTTCATTGGGCGAGGCATGTGGGTGGTGATTTTTCCCCAAAATATCTTCTAACTTTTCGGATTAGATATAACAATTTTCTGAATTAAGAAATACATACAGTTAAACTATGATTATCTCTACTAGCTACACTCTGCTATTAAAGTTATGGTAGAACATGTTTAAAGCTATAAACATAATCAAACTGAAATCAACATCTGTTTTAGATTTACAAATGAAGCAAATGATTCCCTTTTTAAAGACTTGCTCATTAAAAGATTTGCCTCAAGAGAGGACAAGATCCCATGGAGAGGCCAGCTGAGGCAGTCAGCCTGAAGTGCTGGTTCTGGATCTTTCATGGGCATGCCCTGAATTCCCTTAGAGCTGACTACTCTGCTAGGTGGAGCTTGGTGTCTATGTCTCCAGCTGGTCAGCCATCAATTCCTTGCAAGCTCCCAGCCTCCTATTGTCTTGTCCTCCCTCTAAGGTTATCTTGACATGTGGTTACTGCCTCTTAGCCTCAGGGACAACCAAGCTCTAGCCAAGCTGGCCCTAACACTCCACAGAGTCTCAGGTTTCTGACCCAGCAAGGAGTGGGAATTAAAATTCACATGGAATTTCAATTTATTCTTGAATGCTGGGTGTTTTTTTCTTAATTAAAAATATTTTGAGTAAATGAATAAAAAGGAGGTTAAATAGATGTTCCTGAACAACCAGTCAGTCAAAGAAAAATATTACAGAGAAATTTAAAAAATATCTGAGGTAAATAAAACTGGAAACACAATTTACCAAAACTTATGAGAGTCAGCAAAAACAGTTCTAAGAAGGAAGTTTATGTCAACTAAACAACGTAACTCTGTACCTTCAAGGGAGTGAGTGAAAGTCACTCAGTCATGTCCAACTCTTTGTGACACCATAGATTGTAGCGCACCAGGCCCCTCTGCCCATGGAATTTTCCAGGCAAGAATACTGGAGTGGTTTGCCATTCCCTATGCCAGGGGATCTTCCCAACCTAGGTACTGAACCCAGGTCTGCATTGCAGGCAGATTCTTTACCATCTGAGCTACCAGGGAAGCCAGTTACACCTTCAAACTGAGCCCAAATTAGAAGAATAAAGGAAATAGCAAAGATCAGAAAAGAAATAAATGAAATAGAGATTATATGACTATTGTATTTTAAAATAAATGAAAATAAGTTTTTTAAAAATATATGTATATATATGGACAAAATAGACAAATCAGTATTGAAACCTATCAAGAAAAAGAGGAGACATAACTGATACCACAGAAATAAAGAATCATAAGATCTTACTATGACCAATTACATGCCAGCAAATTAGACAACCTAGAAAAAGCAGATAAAATCCTAGAAACATTCAACTCACAAAGGCTAAATTATTATGAAGAAAAAGAAATCTAATCAGATTAATTATGTTAGGAGACTAAATAATCAAAAACCTCACAAAACTAAAAGTTTAGAATCATGATTTTGTACGTGAATTCTAATATTTAAAGGACTACTAATATCAATCTCTCAAATACTTCTCAAAAATTGAAGAGGAGGGAAAACTTTCAAACTTATATCAAAAGACATCATCAGGGCTTCCCTGTAAGGCAGGAGACCAGGGTGCTATCCCTGGGTCAGGAATATCCCCTGGAGAAGGAAATGGTAACCCACTTCAGCATTTTTGCCTGGGAAATCCCATGGACAGAGGAGACTGGTGGGCTACAGTCTATGGTGCTGCAAAGATTTGGACACAACTGAGTTAGTAAACCACCACCACAATCCTGATAACATAGCCAGTCTCTACACACACAAAAAAGTAATTTACCTTAATTAAAGACTGGGATTAATGTTTTCATTAATGGTAACACTTACACTATATTTATAAGATTTACATCCAAACATGTATTTTATTTACATGCAATGATAAGTACAAGATAAATTCAGGCCACAAATACCTTAAGACTATGGCTTCCATTTAAAATTTGTTTACATGTGAAATATATAGATAAATTAATATATAATACCCTTTTTCTTTCAACATGTACAGTAAAGCCCACTGACTTTAAGGTATATAAAATTTCTGGTAAACACAGGTGCAAAAATCCTTAATAAAATATTGGAAAACTGAATGCAACAATACATTAAAAACATCATACACCATTATCAATTTAGATTTATACCAGGGAATCAAGGGTGTTCAGTTCAGTTCAGTCACTCAGCCTCGTCCGACTCTTTGCAACCCCATGAATTGCAGCATACCAGGCCTCCCTGTCCATCACCAACTCCCGGAGTTCACTCAAACTCACGTCCATCGAGTCAGTGATGCCATCCAGCCATCTCATTCTCGGTCGTCTCCTTCTCCTCCTGCCCCCAATCCCTCCCAGCATCAGAGTCTTTTCCAATGAGTCAACTCTTCACATGAGGTGGCCAAATACTGGAGTTTGTTGAGTATCTTCAAATCAATCAGTGTGATACACCTCATTAACAAAATGAAGGATAAAAATAATATAATTTCAATAAATTCATAAAAAGAATTTGACAAAATTTAATATCCTTTTATGGTAAAATCTCTGGTTAGAGAGGGAATATACCTCAACATAATAAAGGTCATTATGAAAAACGCACAGCTAACATCATAATCAACTTTAAAACACTAGATTATTTTTCTCTAAGATCAAGAAAAAGACAAGGATGTCCACTCTCACCACATTTATTCAGCATAGTTTGAAACTTTTAGCTAAAGCAACTAGGCAACAAAAATAAAAGCTTATAAATAGAAAAAAAAAAAAAAGAAGTAAGACTATCTCTATATTTGTAGTGAAAGTTGCTTAATTGTGTCTGACTCTTTGCAACCCCATGAACTATACAGTCCATGGAATTCTCCAGGCCAGAATACTGGACTGGGTAGCCTTTCCCTTCTCCAGGGGATCTTCCCAACCCAGGAATCAAACCCGCATCTCCCACATTGCAGGCAGTTTCTATACCAGCTGAGCCACACAGGAAGCCCCTCTTTATTTTTTTATGTTATTATATATACAAAACCATAAAGAGTCCATCAAAAAACTGAATTCAGTATTAATGAAAATAAAGTTCAGTAGACATGCAAGATAAAAAGTCAATATACAAAAATTGTTGCATCTCTCTATACTAATAATGAATTATCAGTAATATAGATTTTAAAAATATATATATAATATACAAAACTATATTTACCATTACATTAAAAAAATACATCTGGGAGTAAATTTAACCAAGAAGTGAAAGACATATACACAGTAATCTATAAGATACTGATGAGAAACAACAAAAACACACATATCAGTGAAAAAATACTCCATGCTCATGGAATAGAAGGACTAATATTGTTACAGTGGCCATACTATTCAAAGCAATATACAGATCAGTGCAATTCCTCTCACAATTCCAATGGCATTTTTCAGAGCAATGGAAAAAACAATCCTAAAATTTTTATGAAACCACAACGGACTCTGAATAGCCAAGTAAATCCTGAGTGAGAAGGACAAAACTGGAGACATTTCCATTCCCGATTTCAAACTGTAATATAAAGCTACAGTCATCCAAATAATGTGATACAGGTATAGAAACAGACAACCAGAGCAATGGAAGAGAACTGACACTCAGAGATAAATCCGCACAAATCGGTTCAGGTCAGTTCAGTCACTCAGTTCTGTCTGACTCTTTGCAACCCAATATACTGCAGCGGTGGGGCGGGGTCGGGGGGGGGGGGGCTTTCCTGTCCACCACCAACTCCTGGAGCTTGCTCAGACTCCTGCCCAGCCATTCAGGGATGCCATCCAACTGTCTCATCCTTCAGTGATACTATCCAACTGTCTCGTCCTCCTCTCCTCCCGCGTTCAATCTTTCCCAGCATCAGGGTCTTTTCCATTAAGTCAGTTCTTCACATTAGGTGACCAAAGTATTGGAGTTTCAGCTTCAGCATCAGTGCTTCCAATGAATGTTCAGGACTGATTACCTTTAGGATGGATTGGTTGGATCTTCTTGGATCTTCCAAGATATTCTCAAGAGTCTTCTCCAACACCACAGTTCAAAAGCATCAATTCTTCAGCGCTCAGCTTTCTATATAGTCCAACTCTCACATGCATATATGACTACTGGAAAAACCGTAGCTCTAACCAGATGGACCTTCATTTGCAAAGTAAGGTATCTGCTTTTTAATATCCTATCGAGGTTGGTGATAGTTTTTCTTCCAAGGAGCGTGTGTCTTTTAATTTCATGGCTGCAAACACAATCTGCAGTGATGTTGGAACCCAAGAAAATAAAGTCTGTCACTATTTCCACTGTTTCCCCATCTATTTGCCATAAAGTGGTGGGACCAGATGCCATGATCTTAGTTTTCTGAATGTTGGGCTTTAAGCCAACTTTTTCACTCTCCTCTTTCAATTTCATCAAGAGGCTCTTTAATTCTTCTTTGCTTTCTGCCATAAGGGTAGTATCATCTGCATATCTGAGTTTATTGATATTTCTCCTGGTAATCTTGATACCAGCTTGTGCTTCATAGACCCAGCATTTCTCATGATGTGCTCTCATATAAGTGAAATAAGCAGGGTGACAATATACAGTCTTGACATACTCCTTTCCCGATTTGGAACCAGTCTGTTGTTCCATGTCCATTTCCAACTGTTGCTTCTTGACCTGCATTCAGGTTTCTCAGAAGGCAGGTAAGGTGGTCTGGTATTCCCATCTCTTGAAAATTTTCCAATTTTTTTTTTAATCCCGACAGTCAAAGGCTTTGGCATAGTCAATAAAGCAGAAGTAGATTTTTTTCTGAAACTATCTTGATTTTCAGATGATGCAATGGATGTTGGCAGTTTTATCTCTGGTTCCTTTGCATTTTCTAAATCCAGCTTGAATATTTGGAAGCTCACGGTTCATTTACTATTTGCTAGAGTGTGAGTTGAGTACAATTGTGCAGAGTGAGCATTCTTTGGCATTGCCTTTCTTAGGGATTGGAATGAAAACTGACATTTTCCAGTCTTGTGGCCACTGCTGAGTTTTCCAAATTTGCTGGTGTATTGAGTGCAGCACTTTCATAGCATCACCTTTTAGGATCTGAAATAGCTCAACTGGAATTCCATCACCTCCATTAGCTTTGTTCATAGTGATGTTTCCTAAGGCCCACTTGACTTCACATTCCAGGATGTCTGGCTCTAGGTAAATGATCACATCATCATGGTCGTGAGGATCTTTTTTGTACAGTTCTTCAGGCTTCCCTGGTGGCTCAGAGGTTAAATTGTCTACCTGCAATGTGGGAGACCTGGGTTCGATTCCTGGGTCGGGAAGATCCCCTGGAGAAGGAAATGGCAACCCACTCCAGTATTATTGCCTATGTATCTCTATCTAGACATATCTAGATTAGACAGGCACCTCTGTCTTTTCTAATCCTTGGAATCTGTTTGTCACTTCCACTGTATAATCATAAGGGATTTGACTTGCATCGTACCTGAATGGTCTAGTGGTTTTCCCTAGTTTCTTCTATTTCAGTCTGAATTTGGCAATAGGAGGTCATGATCTGAGCCACAATCATCTTCCAGTCTAGTTTTTGCTGACTGTATATACTGCAAATAATATAATCAATCTGATTTTGGTATTGACCATCTGGTGATGTCCATGTGTAGAGTCTTCTCATGTGTTGTTGGAAGAGGGTGTTTGCTGTGACCAGTGCGTTCTCTTGGTAAAACTCTGTAATCCTTTGCTCTGCTTCACTTTGTACTCCAAGGCAAAACTTGCCTGTTACTCCATATCTCTTGACTTCCTACTTTTGCATTCCATTCCCCTATAATGAAAAGGACATCTTTTTTGTGTGTTACTTCTAGAAAGTATTGTAGGTCTTCATAGAACCATTCAACTTAGGCTTCTTTGGCATTACTGATTGGGGCACAGAATTGGATTACTGTGATTTTGAATGGTTTGCCTTGGAAAGTAAAAGAGATCTTTCTGTCATTTCCAAGTACTGCATTTTGGACTCTTCTGTTGACTATGATGGCTACTCCATTTCTTCTAAGGGATTCTTACCCACAGTAGTAAATACAATCATAATCTGAGTTAAATTCACCCATTCCAGTCCATTTTAGTTCAGATTCCTAAAATATCAGTGTTCACTCTTGCCACATCTTATTGCCCTCTTCCAATTTACCCTGATTCATGGACCAAATATCCCAGGTTCCTATGCAATATTGCTCTTTACAGCATTGGATTTTACTTCCATCTCTATTCACATCGACAACTGGTCAATATCCATACAGAAATGGTCAATTAACTTATGACAAAGGAGCCAAGAATATGCAATTAGGAACAGATAGTCTCTTCAATAAATGTGTTAGGAAAATTGGACAGCCACATGTTAAAGGATGAAAGTGGACCACTATTAGACCATGTATCATAATTAACTAAAAATGGATTAAGGCCTTGAAAGTAACATAAAATTCATGGTGGGGTGGGGGGGGGGGGGAAACAGGCAGTAAGTACTTTGACATTGGTCACATATCATGATAGTTGCTTTTTTCTTTTTTAACACCACAAAGAAAGGTAACAAAAGTAAAATTAAACAGTTGGGATTATATCAAACTAAAAAGCTTTTGTACAGTTAAGGTAGCCATCAACAAAACTAAAAGGCAACTTGTGTGATGGGGTAGATATTTGCAAACATGTATCTGATAAATTATTGATAGCCAAAATATATTAAAGAACTCAAAATACACTCAGCTGGAGAAGAAATACTGATTAAAATAAAGAGGTAAAATAAATAGATGATTTTCAAAGAATATATAGAAATGGCCAACAGGTACATGAAAAAGTACTCAACATTATTACTAATCACTAGAGAATTGTAAATCAAAAGATAATGAGATATTTTCTCATGCATATTAAAATGTATTAAAAAGAGAAATAAGAAATACTGGTGGTGAGGGTATGAAAAAATAACTTTTGTAGACTGTTGGTGGAAATGAAAATTGGTGCAGCCAACTGTCACAGACAGTTTGGAGGTTCCTCAAAGAATCTCGAAAAAGAGTCCACCCTATGATTCAGCAATCCTGCCTCTTAATATATACCGAAAGGAAATGAAATAATTATTTCTAATAGATATCTGAACTCCTAGGTTCCTGGCAGCATTCTTCACAAAAGCCAAAGCATGGAAATGATCTGAGTGCGCCTCATAAATACATGAAAATATATTCTGTGCTAAGTCACTTCAGTCGTATCTGAGTCTTTGCAACTCCATGGGCTGTTGTCCACGAGGCTTCTCTGTCCATGGGATTCTCCAGGCAAGAATAGGAATACTGGAGTGGATTGCCATTTCCTTCTCTAGGAATTGAATAAATGTTTCTGGCAAGTGGGTTCTTTTACCTCTAGGGCCACCTGGGAATGGGGATACCTATATCATATTTTCTCTATCTGTAGTGTACATATAGTATATAATGGAATGTTATTCAGCTCTAAGAAGAAAATCCTGTCACTTGAGATTATGTAGATGAACTTGGAGGCATAGTGCTAACTGAAATAAGCTAGGCAGAGAAAGACAAATAGGACATAATATCAATTATATATGGAATTAAAAAAAATAAACTGACAGAGCAAACAGTGTGGGGGCTGAGGGAAATAGGGAGAGGCTGGTAAGAAGGCACAAACTTCCATTTATAAGATGAATAAAGAGTAAGGATCTAGTGCACAATATTGTAGCTATACTTGAAAACACTGTTTTATATAATTGAAATTTTCTAAAAAAGTAGAACTTAAATTTTCTCATACACACACACTATATGTATGAATGGATGTTTTCATTAACTCGATGAGGGAATTCTTGCACAGTGTATACCTATATCAAATCATTGTTGCATCGTACATTTTAAATAGTTTGCAAGTAGTATATTTATTAATTGTGCCTGAATAAAGAAAAATAGATTCAAATTTTTAAACTAAAAATGAGATCAGATTTGAAAAAAATCACTTATTTATACACATGCTTGAAATAATATATCTGCCCTTTAGGAAATGTTTATTCACTTATAATAATACATATCAATATGAAGAGCATTAAAACAAATGATAGATCAAATCAAGATACATTTATTTTTATTTATAGCTTTGGTGATCTTAATTAAATGAAAATGTTTATAACTAAAATATTAACAATGAAAAGAGGGCTTTCCTAGCCTTTGGAAAAAGGATGAATAAACAACCATATTTTTTTCTGAACTGTGATTACCAAGGCCTAATTTGGGAGACTTATCAGCCTTACTGAATTTAGTTACATTATTTTACTATGAATGTTAAAAGCCATTAAATGCAGATTGTTTTTACAGCAAGTTAAATATAATCAAGGTACATTTAAAATGAGGCAACATTAGAGGAAGAGCTAGTATTTACCCTCTGTGTATCTCCTTAGGATTGACCAAGTTATCAGAATTATTAGATGTTACTATGAGCTGCAGGTATCACACCAGTGACCTAAAGATGGAAAAGCAGGCTTAGTAAATTCCACTGGGTAGTGGTAATCCTTGGATTTGTGAAGAAAGCCGTGAACATGAATCCTGATAATAAGACACATCAGAGAAGCATTTTGGGAAAAGACACAGTAATGAATAGATTAATGTATAAGTGTTATAGTTTCTAGGCTGTAATTTTGTAATTTGAAAAATAAAGTGAAAGTAGACTAAATTTTCTATCAATTGTAAAATTCCACAAATTAAAAATGTATAAAATGGTGGCTATACTTTGTCAACAAAGGTCTGTCTAGTCAAGGCTATGGTTTTTCCAGTGGTCATGTATGGATGTGAGAGTTGGACTATAAAGAAAGCTGAGTACCAAAGAATTGATGTTTTGAACTACGGTATTGGAGAAGACTCTTGAGAGTCCCTTGGACTGCAGGGAGATCCAACCAGTCAATCCTAAAGGAAATCAGTCCTGAATATTCATTGGAAGGACTGATGTTGAAGCTCATATGGTTGGATGGCATCACTGACTCAACGGACATGAGTCTGAGTAAACTCGGGGAGCTGGTGATGGACAGGGAGGGCTGGAGTGTTACAGTTCATGGAGTCGCAAAGTGTTGGACACGAATGAATAACTGAACCGAACTGAAGAAATTGAAGTAATTTTATGAAATGTAAAAAGACAATGAAAAGTCATGATTTTTAGACATATTCTAGTCCTATGTAATATCAAAATTTTGGTACTATGGAAATGATCATTTAATTATTCAAAGAAATCAATTATTAAAATGTGACTGACAAACTGAAGTGTGAAAATGTTTAACATAAAACTATAATGACCTGTTTGAAATACTGTGGAAGTCTGAAGAGATGGATTCCAATGAAACTTATCTGTAGACACAAAAGCAAACCTCTAAAAGAATATAAAATGATTATTGTTTTGTGTTCTGCTATTATGAATTAAGTGAAATAAAATTTCATTTCCAAGGAGCATATAGAAGGACATGCAAGATCATTGCTCTTATGATAATATGGAGTAACTTGACAAAATAAAAGCCATACTTTTCAATGGGACTAACAAAGAAAGTGGAAAGCAAGAGCAAGGAACCCTTGATGAAGTAAATTCCAAACAGAGATAAAGAATGAGGAGTTAACAGGAGGTCAGAGGAAGTTGCGGACCATGGGGTTGGGGATTACTGTGGACTGAGCAACCCAACAGGGACAAAGGAGATCAAGCACATTTTGGATCTCATTGCTGGACTGTGAAACTGGTTGGAGTCTAGAAAAGCCTCAAACACTGGAGTAGATTCCTCAGCTCAAAATCATCTATTTCAACCATGCCTCAAAAGTAGATTCAAATGAGGGCCTGGTAAAGAGAGGGGAGGTGAATGTAACACTCTTCCAGTGTAATTACTAAAGCAAGGTTCTAAAGTCCACCGCTTGGTGATTAGAAGTTGGTATAATTACAAGGGAACTCTATCCTATTAAATTTAAAACCCCAAACTAGCTTAACTTGACTGCAGAAGGGAATGAAAATGATTAGTGGCCTCTACTACCCACATGCACACACTGACTCTCAGAGATGAAAAGGCCTGTACTCTCTGGGAAATAGACAAAACAAGAATTGAAAGAGACACATGTACCCCAATGTTCATCGCAGCACTGTTTATAATAGCCAGGACATGGAAACAACCTAGATGTCCATCAGCAGATGAATGGATAAGAAAGCTGTGGTACATATACACAATGGAGTATTACTCAGCCGTTAAAAAGAATTCATTTGAATCAGTTCTGATGAGATGGATGAAACTGGAGCCGATTATACAGAGTGAAGTAAGCCAGAAAGAAAAACACCAATACAGTATACTAACACATATATATGGAATTTAGAAAGATGGCAATGACGACCCTGTATGCAAGACAGGGAAAGAGACACAGATGTGTATAACGGACTTTTGGACTCAGAGGGAGAGGGAGAGGGTGGGATGATTTGGGAGAATGACATTCTAACATGTATACTATCATGTGAATTGAATCGCCAGTCTATGTCTGACACAGGATGCAGCATGCTTGGGGCTGGTGCATGGGGATGACCCAGAAAGATGTTATGGGGAGGGAGGTGGGAGGGGGGTTCATGTTTGGGAATGCATGTAAGAATTAAAGATTTTAAAATTTAAAAAATAAAAAACTAAAAATAAATAAATAAATAAATAAATAAAAGTAAAAAAAAAAAAATTATGCTTCAGTTCCAATGAACTTTTATACAATGTTGATAATACAATAAAAATTGTGGAGAAATAGGAAATTTCAGGGCTTTATATGAATAATCATAAAATATATAGTTTAATGTAGTATCTAAAATGAGAAAGGTACTAGATAGGCATAACAACACATTCAGTTCAGTCGCTCAGTTGTGTCCGACTCTTTGCTACCCCATGAATTGCAGCACGCCAGGCCTCCCTGTCCATCACCAACTCCCAGAGTTCACTCAAACTCACGTCCATCAAGTCGGTGATGTCATCCAGCCATCTCATCCTCTGTTGTCCCTTTCTCCTCCTGCCCCCAATCCCTCCCAGCATCAGAGTCTTTTCCAATGAGTCAAATCTTTGCATGAGGTGGCCAAATTATTGATTGGAGTTTCAGCTTAAGCATCAGTCCTTCCAATGAACACTCAGGACTGATCTCCTTTAGGATGGATTGGTTGGATCTCCTTGCAGTCCAAGGGACTCTCAAGAGTCTTCTCCAACACCACAGTTCAAAAGCATCAATTCTTTGGCACTCAGCTTTCTTCATAGTTCAACTCTCACATCCACACGTGACCACTGGAAAAATCATAGCCTTGACTAGACGGACCTTTTTTGGCAAAGTAATATCTCTGCTTTTCAATATGCTATCATCTGGTCCCATCACTTCATGGCAGATAGACAGGGAAACAGTGGAAACAGTGTCAGACTTTTATTTTGGGGGGCTCCAAAATCACGGCAGATGGTGATTGCAGCCATGAAATTAAAAGACGCTTACTCCTTGGAAGGAAAGTTATGACCAACAACACATTAGATATTTACAAAAAATATGAATAAACTTGAAAATTTGTAAAATAGGGATTTTCCTACTTAAAGAAAGAGGGGATAAAAACTGGAAAACTGAAATCAGAGAATATGTTCTCCTGAAAGCCTTCAGCTATCCATTTTTCTTGGTAACCCTAACCAATTTCATTCAGGAATGAAATTTCCTGAATTTGCATACCGTAGGCCATCTACTTATGAGAATTTCTAATAGAGTACTACCTTGCTCGAGACTTCACATTCTTATTTCTCTTTTCTGTATCTAACTCATTCGCTGACCCAATATAAAAACTGCTAATTATCTAAAAGTGATTGTGACAGGAACCCCTGAGATGGCTCACAGTGACCTCCAACTCCAGGTAGGCATTTCTTAAGTAACCTCTTTCCCTTCCAGAGTACGCTGTGCCTAGAGACTTGCTTCTAAGAAATAGAATATGAAAAACGAATGGAACGTCACTTCTGAGATAACTTCACAAAATTACTTCTTCATAAAATGGCTTCTATACTCACCCTTTCTTTTATCATCTCCATTGTTCTCAGGGAAGCCTGCCTCCAAGCTGTGAACTGCCTGAAGGAGAGCCCATGTGGCAAGGGACTGAAGTCACTGGTCATTGGCTAGCAAGGCCCTGAGGCCTATTAACAGCCTTGAGAGTGAACCTGATGGGATTTCTCCCCCAGGGAAGCAAAGATGTTGCAGTACCACTGAGTACTTTAATTGAAGAATAGCAGGAGATCCCATGTGCTTGCATGCTAAGTCGCTTCAGTCGTGTCTGACACTGTGCAATCCTGTGGACTGTAGCCTGCCAGACTTCTCTGTCCATGGGATTCTCCAGGCAAGAAGATAAGCCAGCACTGAGCCCTGCAAGGGCAGACCCAGATTCTGAACCTATAGAAATTGTGACATAATATATGTTTATAATTTTAAGTCACAATTTGGGGGGTGGAGGATAATCTACTGTAACAGAAGATAATTGGAAGTAAAGTGCTGACATATGCTATGCTATGCTGTGCTAAGTCGCTTCAGTCATGTCCGACTCCATGCAACCCCATGGACAGCAGCCTACCAGGCTCCTCTGTCTACAGGATTCTCCAGGCAAGAATACTGGAGTGGGATGCCACTTTCTTCTCCAAGATAAAGACTGCTGCTGCTGCTAAGTTGCTTCAGTTGTGTCCGACTCTGTGCGACCCCATAGACAGCAGCCCACCAGGTTCCCCCATCCCTGGGATTCTCCAGGCAAGAACACTGGACTGGGTTGCCATTTCCTTCTCCAATGCATGAAAGTTAAAAGTGAAAGTGAAGTCGCTCAGTTGTGTCCAACTCTTAGCGAACCCGTGGACTGCAAGTGTTGCCGTAAAGAACACTTAGAAAATGTTGGTGAAGGCAGCAAAGATTTTAAGGAGCACATAAAGGGAACCCTAAACTGATTTGAACTAGAAATCTGGTTTTGAGGATGCTAACTAAAAAGGGGGTAATAAAATTAACTAAAATGGAAATGAGGAAAATATCACTGGGTACTGGAAAAAATAGAGATCTGTTTGTTACAAAGTGGCAAAGGCCTTAATAAAACTGTCTATAGTAATGGGGAAGCTTGAAATATGCTTAATGAATTTGATGATCTAGCTAAGGGGACTTCCAAGCAAAGAACTAAAACTACTGCCTGGTTTCTTCTTCCTACTTAGTGTAACAGGTAGTAAGGGGTATCTAAAAGGCATGGGAGATGGTTCACAACAGAGGCTGGCCTTTTAAATGAGGTGATAATGTCTGGCATCTTTTTTTTTTTTTTTTCATTTTTGCTAAAGGAAATTCAAGTCAGTGAATCAGTGGAAAAGTTATGCAAATTGATGCTCATCTGAAGAAATAAGATTGTCACATCTCAATCTCATGGCAATTATACAGATTCCGAGTCAATTAACCTTTACTCAGTTCCTACTCTTCACCAAGTTTCACTGCAAAGCATGATCATTAATGATATGTTGATTTAAATAACAGTGTTTTGAAGCAGTTATCACTGCCCAGGACACACTGAAGCTCATAGAGGTTAAGTGAATTGCTTAGAGCTACAATGGAGATTGATCTGAGGCAGGAAATATAGAGGTATGTCAAAGAAGGAGTTGTTATAATCTTTCCTTTAGCAAAAACAAAAAATGAAAAAAACAAAACCCGATGCCAGACATTTCCACCTCATTTAAAAGTCCAACCTCTATTGTGAACCATCTGCCACCCCTTACTACCTGACTCAAATTTTCATTTTGCCTATGGATTGTACCACCTTCCAATTTAAGTTTGCTGCTGCTGCTGCTAAGTCGCCTCAGTCATGTCTAACTCTGTGCGACCCCATAGACGGAAGCCCACCAGATTCCCCTGTCCCTGGGATTTTCCAGGCAAGAGTACTGGAGTGGGGTGCCATTGCCTTTTCCAGAAAATTTAAGTTTACTGGTGCATTATGATTTGCTATTATCTAACTCTCCTAAAAAGTAAATCCATTTCTACGTGTGTAGTATCTTTGTCTATTTCGGTCACAAATGTAGTACAATTACCTAGATAACAAACTTGCATATAATTGGTACTCAATTAGTAATTATCAAATGAATGAATAAATAATTCTCCAATAATTAATTCCAACTTCTTAAGAGTTAATAATTGTTCAACATTCATTGCCTACGAACTGAGAGAGGTACCTCAATAACTCTCAACCAGCTGGAGATGATCAATAACCCACTGTATCCTGAATCCTGCTTCACAATCTAGTTTGTCTCTAAGAGAAAATCTTGGAAAGCATTAAGAAGTGTTCTACCTGAACTGTGATTAGAATTTGGCTCAAGTGAATCTTTAATGACTGACACTGAAGTCACGCAGGGCAATTAACAGATTTAAATTTTGATATAGAAGCATTCATGCAAAATGTTTAAAAAATGATCTATTTCTATTACAGATTCTACTTTACAAACAAATATTTGCTTCTTTGGAAAACTAACATCCTTCATTAACATGAAATCATGAATTTCTTTAATTTCCTAAATTTGGGGGGTGGGTTGGTCTATATACAACCATTTTTTTTTTAATTAGAAAATACTTCATTACATGAGAACAACTCTTATAAGCTCCTCTTGGTAACCCCCCTGCAAATGCAGGCAGTTCTGTTATATCCAGCCAACATGACTGACAGGTGCTGAGTTAGTTACTATGGCAAATAACAAAAGCTTTTGGACTTCTACCATCCAGCCATACTTTGATAGTCTAACTTAAACACACAGCAGCATGCTTCTCCTCCACCTGCTGCTCATGTATTTCTGGTTACTACTGGGAAACAGATTCGCCTTCAGTATGTCAACTAGCACTCTGTGGCACTGAACACCAAGCTTTTGTTTTATTCCAAATAGTTTAGAAAAAATAGTAAGCTCTTTCAATCCTTTCCCTGAAAATTCCAGATCATACATATTCCTTTACCTTGGATAAATTTCAAAGTCCTTTTACTAGAAGAAAAGGATAATGTTTATATCAACTAAGTAGATAGCTCAATGTCTACCAATTATTTAGCAGTATTTTAAACATTAAAAGCATAATGATAACACAATTATAAAATAGGTATTGATGGCATGTGTATTATATTTTCATTATTCATTTATTTTTAAAATTACATGAATCATTCTATAAGTATTAAGGAAACATGTAGCATGGATCAGACCCTTTAGCAATACTTATATAATTTGGATACTTGTTTATCATTCTTAGGAAGTAGTCATGTGCAATTCTTGTTTATATATACTTATTCAATCATGTTTGGCAAGTTTTCACCTCTTGAGCGTTTCTTTAGGTTACTAAAAATAATTTCTTTCCTTGTAATTATTCATAGCAGTTATTTGACTTACAGTTATAATGTGGGTTTGAACACATGAGTATTTTATACTGCAGTTGTAAGTTTACAGGTATTTAAGATAAAACTATTTATATTATTAATGTCTCCTATTCTCTTTGTAGTGGCAAATGTTGTGAGCTTTCATTTAGTTTCTTTACCCATCTAACAATCAAACCCCAGGTATTCAATTAAAACATCTCTATGTACTAGCCATACACGACCACAGGAAAAACCATAGCCTTGACTAGACAGACATTAGTCAGCAAAGTAATGTCTCTGCTTTTGAATATACTATCCAGGTTGGTCATAACTTTTCTTCTAAGGAGTAAGCATCTTTTAATTTCAGAAGAAGGCTGAGGGCCGGAGAATTGATGCTTTTGAACTGTGGTGTTGGAGAAGACTCTTGAGAGCCCCTTGGACTGCAAGGAGATCCAACCAGTCCATTCTGCAGGAGATCAGCCCTGGGATTTCTTTGGAGGAAATGATGCTAAAGCTGAAGCTCCAGTACTTTGGCCACCTCATGCGAAGAGTTGACTCATTGGAAAAGACTCTGATGCTGGGAAGGATTGGGGGCAGGAGGAAAAGGGGACGACCAAGGACAAGATGGCTGGATGGCATCACGGACTCGATGGACGTGAGTCTGAGTGAACTCCAGGAGATGGTGATGGACACGGAGGCCTGGCGTGCTGCGGTTCATGGGGTCGCAAAGAGTCGGACACGACAGAGCGACTGAAGTGAACTGAACTGATGTACTAGCCAAAATAAGTGATTATTGGTTCAGAAGAGCTCTGGTATTCTTAAATAGAAATTTCTTATGACATTAGTTTGCTTATGCAAAGAAGTACAGGAATGATCAATCTGTTATGCTTGCATATATATTTCTGTGTTTAAAAGAAATTAATCCCTAAATGTTTATTGATTATGATTCAACTTATATGAGTTATTATCAAATATCTGAGAATATTTTCAATATAGTTCCTAAAGACTAACCAAACACCTATTTCCCTTAAAATATGAATAAAATAACCCCAAATAATTTTTTATATAAAAAGGAATTATAACACCATGAAACATTTGCTACAAGAAAGTTGGCATTTTTATATGTATAGAAATATTAATCTTATGAGAAATAATTGAAGGAAATATCAGCTGGTAGTCCCTACCAAATTTCAACTGATTCTATGGAAAGGAGGAAAAAAGAAAGAAGTTGGTTAAAAAATTTAATAAATAACTGTTGGCTCTTTCTAAATACACAAAGCTCAAGTCAGAGAGCAAAATGGAAAGGCCATTAATTAGGAAGTAAGAGGGGAATCTGGCTTTCCAGTTAGCACTGTGGTAAAGAATCCACCTGGCAATGCAGGAGATGCAGGTTTGATCCATGGGCTGGGAAGATCCCCTGGAGTAGGAAATGACAACCCATTCCTGTATTCTTGCCTGGAAAATTCCATGGACAGAGGAGCTTGACAGGCTAAAGTTCACAGAGTTGCAAAGAGTTGGACACAACTGAGGACTAAGCATGCATGCAAGCGGGAAATCATTCAGATTTCAGGAACTGCTGGAGTATACTGTAGATGTAGTCGTGCTTTATTGAGGGTTTCAGCCTAATTCACATGCAATGAAGAGCAATCTAAGGAAAGTGAAGATTTTGACATAGCTAGCCATTTTTACTGGTGAGGAAGGCAAAATGGAAATAAAGGCAATTCCCCAGCTAAACTTCAGAGAAAAAAGACACATAAACTAAAAATTATTCAGGTTAGCACTAGATTTATGTGATGTGCTTGGCTTCTCAGAAAATCTTTCTATAGTTGCTAGTGTCAGATGAGTGCCAAGAGATGTTTCAGGTGCCAATAACTCCTTGCTGGGTCATTTTTTTAAATTACCTGAATAGTTCACTATTAATTTATCATGTTGAAGTTTGAGCAAATTCTCTTAATGACACCACTCTTTTACTTGTTTATTTTGGCCTAATTGAAAAGTAAGGTGTAAATAATATTAATGGAGATTAAAGACTTCTTAACATGAATATTTGTAAGTGAGGCTTAATCATAAAGTCCAGAGGGTTTCTGAATATCAGAACCACACAGTGAACATACAAAATGTATTCATGCTAAACAAATACACACCTCTCCAGAAGCACAGCCATATCTCTAAGCTCATCTCATTACCATGAGTGATTGAAAGAAAGCACATTTTCCAGATACATCAGCTTCTAAAAAATAAAAGGGAGGAGTAACGCATTCTGATTCTTCTAGTAACCAAAGGTGAGGAAGAAGCATTTTTCTCCAAATCTCATTTCTAGCTTTGATTTCAACAATTGTTTATTTAACTTCTCATAACCTATCAAATGGTTGAAACAGAGCAGGGCCCCATAGGACTGCCCAGCTGCAAATCCCTCTGTGTGCCCCACTTCTTGTTTAGAAAGTTTTTGTTTCTTAGGCTTTCCCTGAGTTTCAAAGTGCAGATTCATGCTATTTATGATTAGAGAAATGGAAAATGCATAAGTGAAGAAAGCAGTTAAGTTGTACTTCCCTGGTGGGTCAGGTGGTAAAGAATCCACCTGCAATGTGGGAGACATGGGTTCAGTCTCTGGAGAAGGGAAGATCCCTGGAGAAGGGAATGGCTACCCACCCCAGGATTCTGGCCTGGAGAATTCCATGGACAGAGGAGGCTGGCAGGGTATAGTTCATGGGGTTGCAAACAGTCGACACGACTGAGTGACCTTCACTCACTAAGAAAAATAAAAATACCTTGAAACAATAGAGTCAGAAAACCCTTAGTTCCTCTGGAAGGGATATATAGATAACAATCTGAAGGATATCTTTGAATTGTTCTGCAGAAACTAAGACTCCTGTGTAGCAGAGGATGTTGACTACACACTGACCAGAAGCACATAAACCCCAGGCCTCTTGGAATCAGAAGAATAATTTAGATTGATTCCCAAAACATCACTCTACTACCAGCCACCAACCAATCAGAAGAATGTCCAGGAGTTGATCATGCACCCTCAACCCTTACCCATAACATTGCCCTTAAAAACACTTGCCTCCACAACATTAAGCAGCTATACCCCAATACACAATATTTTTGGTGTTTAAAAACAAACAAACAAACAAAAAAAACAACTTTGCCTGAAAGCCATCAGGGAGTTTGGATCTTTTGAGCATCAGCTGCCTATTCTCCTTGTTTGCTGTCTAAAAATGCATACTGTACTTTCCTGAGTTCAGTTTGGTAAAATTATCTTTTTTTTCATGTTAATGATTGATTATGAAATTTATTTTGGTCTCCTAGACTCGACAATATTTTCTATGAACCTATAATGCAGAGTATATCATGAGAAATGCCAGGCTGGAAGAAGTATAAGCTGGAATCAAGATTGCCAGGAGAAATATCAATAACCTCAGATATGCAGATGACACCACCATTACGGCAGAAAGTGAAGAGGAATTAAAAAGCCTCTTGATGAAGGTGAAGAGGAGAGTGAAAAAGTTGACTTCAAGCTCAACATTCAGAAAACGAAGATCATGGCATTTGATCCCGTCACTTCATGGGAAATAGATGGGGAAACAGTGGAAACAGAGGCAGAGTTTATTTTAGGGGGCTCCAAAATAACTTCAGATGGTGAATGCAGCCATGAAATTAAAAGACGCTTACTCCTTGGAAGGAAAGTTATGACCAACCTAGATAGCATATTATAAAGCAGAGACCTTACTTTGCCAACAAAGGTCCATCTAGTCAAAACTATGATTTTTCTAGTGGTCCTGTATGGATGTGAGAGTTGGACTGTGAAGAAAGGTGAGCATCAAAGAATTGATGCTTTTGAACTGTGTTGTTGGAGAAGACTCTTGAGAGTCCCTTGGACAGAGTGAGATCCAACCTGTCTATCCTAAAGGAGATCAGTCCTGCGTGTTCTTTGGAAGGACTGATGCAGAAGCTGAAACTCCAATACTTTGGCCACCTCATGCGAAGAGTTGACTCATTGGAAAAGACTCTGATGCTGGGAGGGATCGGGGGCAGGAGGAGAAGGGGATGATAGAGGATGAGATGGCTGGATGGCATTACCGACTCAAAGGACATGAGTTTGGGTGAAATCTGGGAGTTGGTGATGGACAAGGAGGCCTGGTGTGCTGTGATTCTTGGGGTCACAAACAGTCAGACACAACTGAGTGACTGAACTGAACTGATAAGGGTATTATTGTAATACACCAAGTGGTGATTTTCCTTAAACAACAGGAAACCAGAGGTAGCTGATTCCTTCATTCATTTAACAAAACAATGATAGTATAGTTGTTGTTTTTTGATACTTCCCTTATGTTGTAAAGTACCTACAACAGTTCCAAACAACATTTTCAGTGTATCTAAATATCTAAATAGAGAAATGGAGGGAGAAGACTTATATTTTTGCATCACTTTCTAGCAGATTGCAAATTTTTCCTAGAAACACAACATGTATATTGAACACATTCCATTTGTTCATATAGGCCAGGATTTAATCACATACCTACTATTCTACCTACAAAGATATCTGGGAAAATGAGTGCCTGGCATTTTCATATATTCAGAGGGAGGTAGTCTTTCTTAGAAAGGAGGAGGGATAGGAGGTGGGCTCTGTAAGCAAACAACAGTACCTGTCACTGACTTTATATTGTATAGAAAGTAGTTACTTACAAAGGTATTTTTCACTCCTGAAAATATATCATAATATGTATCTAACAAGTACACACATACACATACATTTAGAATATAGCTATTTAATTGTCTGTCCCTAGTGCAGGGTATGATATGTCCTCAAACATATATCCAAAGAGAGGCCCATATATTAGCCTATGAGACAGAGCCAAGACGAGAAAGCCTAAGAGATGCTTTTGGGAAAAGCTTTCATAGAAGTGGGAAAAATCAGGGCGAGGAAAAAGAAAATAATGAGACAATGGGACAAATATCCAAAATGTATTTTTCTCACAAAGAAGCCTACAATTAATGGCTTTCAGTGTTCTATATGTAACATAGTCTGCAGGCCCTGGAAGGGCATGAATTAGTCTGCTTTCAGAGAAAAAGTGCTAGCAACAGAGCTAGACAGCTTATATCATATGCCTGAAGGCAGATATTAGAAATTTAAAGACATGACTGCATGTATACGTATAACTGAATCACTATGATATAAACCTGAAACTAACACAACATTATAAATCAACGGTATTCCAATAAAAGTTAAAGAAAAAGAAAACCTGTTTGAGCTTGAAAACTTATATAAATTCCTTCTTAGCATGTCCAAGTAACAGGTGACAAAAAAGAAATGCATGCTTTCTGCTTTACACAATAGGGGGAATGTTCCCCCACTCAAACAAAATATCCATCCCAATAATTTTGTGTGTAGAAACCACAACTACTTTACTTAAAATCAGTCCAGATATTCCAATTTTCATCCAAACAGTAAGAAAACAAGACTTGATCCTTACAGTTCACTGGAATTAAGAGTTGAACCACACATTAGCACATGTGCATCTGGTAGCTTGCACTGTTATGCTTAGCATACTGCTGCTAAATGAAAACATTAACTGGGATTATGCAATAGATCATCATACACAATAAATTTTGCATCACTATGTAGGTAATTTTTTGGCATATCATTTAAATATTTTATTTAATAATTCATTCATATGATATTGACATATATCTTGCAACAGACTGTTCAAAAGAGCAAATTTATGTATTTTTAGAGTGTAAGGTCTTCCTTTAAATCATTTTAAATGTAGATCAATTAAAATTAATTCTTAATTTCATAAGATTTTTAGCATCCAGTCATATAAATAATTTTGATGTCAATTAATATGTAAATAGAAGAACCAAGAGAAATGGTCATATCTGTTAAGGGGTCATTAATTTAAAAATTATTTATTGAAAGATTATATTAAAGTAAGGAAATGTTATTTTGCTAAGTATGTGATGAGAATATGATAATTTATTATAGCATAAAGGTGAGGAACTAAAGTCATTTTTTATGGTTTTATTTCTTTATTGGCTTAATTTTTTCTGTAGGCTGCATGAAAGAATCCATTTCCCTCCCACTCCAGATCCCAGAGGCCACTGGCCACCAGAATCTCTGGGTTCATCACCTCCTCTTTCCATAGTCAAAGATAGCAAGTGCAGGCCAAATCTTTTGCCTGTAGAATCACTCAAGTTTTCAAAAGTCAAAGTGAAGTTGCTCAGTCATGTTTCACTCTTTGCTACCTATGGACTGTAGCCTACCAGGCTCCTCCATCCATAGCATTTTCCAGGCAAGAGTCCTGAAGTGGGTTGCCATTTCCTTCTCCAGTGGATACAGTCCATGGAATTTTCCAGGCCAGAATACTGGAGTGGGTAGCCTTTCCCTTCTCCAGGGGATCTTCCCAACCCAGAGATAGAACCCAGGTCTCCTGCATTGCAGGCAGATTCTTTACCAGCTGAGCCACCAGGGCAATTTCACAGCAATTTCTGACTCTGATTCTTCTTTTGTCTCTCTCTTCCACTTTCAATGATTCTTGTGACTATGTAGTGCCCATTTCGATATTTAAGGTAATGTATCTTCTGATTAACAACTTTATTTCCATATGTAGGTGGAATTCCCCTTATCACTTGATGAAACTTAATCACAGAATCTGGGGCGGGGTGGGGGGGTGGAGCGGGTAATTTTTCTGCCTACTACCACAAGAGTTACGATTTGCTTTTTTTTTTTTTTTAATTTAACCTATTCTTGAAATCTCCATTTTAACTGAAGAGTCTGAGTACCTATTTAATGTAATTATTAATAATGCAGGCTTCCCTGGTGGCTTAGCTGATAAAGAATCCACCTGCAATATGGGAGACCTGGGTTGGATCCCTGGATTGAGAAGATCCACTGGAGAAGGGAAAGGCTACCCACTCTAGCATTCTGGCTTGGAGAATCCCATGGACTGTATAGTCCATGGGCTCACAAAGACTGGGACCGGCCTGAGCGACTTTCACTTCACTTACTTATTTCAGTTGTGGCATCTGTCACACTGTCTATTTTTTCTCTTGCTATGGGTTACATTTGGAATACTAATTTGTTGAATGCCTGGATTTTGTTATGATAATTCAAAAGTGTTCTGAGTTTTAACAGGAAATTTGGAGAAGGAAATGACAACTCACTCCAGTATTCTTGCCTGGAGAATTTCATGAACAAAGGGGCCTGGTGCCTACAGTCCATGGGGTTGCAAAGAGTCAAACACAACTGAGAGATTGTCACTCACTCAGTTGCATATAGATCAGCATGATATTTTCAAACCTCATTTTAAAAATCTTTCTCTGACCTGACTAGGAAGATTTTGTTTTGGAGTTAGTTTAGCTCAACTATTCATAAGACTGTATCACCTTTCTAATTAATAGTCTATTCAGATTTTCTATTTCTTCATATTTCTGTCTTAATATGTTATGTGTTTCTAGGAATTAGTATATGTACTCATGTTCTTTACTGATTTCCTAGTTATTAAACAAAGTCTGTACTCTGGTTGTTCAGGACTAGGAAATCTCCCTTCCCTGCATGACTCTGCAAACTGTTCTACCTAAACCTTTGCAGTTGCTACTCTTTCAATAGTTACTCTTTGCTTAGCTTCACACATTCTTATTCTATTCATGAGCAGCTTAGTTTTCAGCCAAAAATACCACCTCATGCATAGCCTAATACATTTCAGGTACCATTTTTCTACCATTTCCCTCTCAGTGGTCCTATGCTCCACACATTCCGCTTACTTCAGCTTTTCCAAAATTCAATTTCCATTTCCTCAAATCAGCCTGACTGTCACAGTCTTTACTTTTTCACTTCTTGCACATATATCTTTATCTAGAAAGGGCCTATAGGCAGTAAATGAATGTAACAGTAAAACTGACTTTGTTTCCATTCTTTCATAATGTCATGCTTTTTCTGTTGTCTAATATTAAATTAATGATTTCATTTTTCAAAAATTATCTTGTTCTTTACTGACAGTGGCAAATCCTATTGCAGTTATGGTATTATAAATGCATCATCTTATGATCCAGTATTTTCTGGCATAGTAGCTCAGCTGTAAAGAATCTGCTTGCAATGAGGGAGACCTGGGATTGATCCTTGGGTCAGGAAGATCCTCTAGAGAAGAGGAAGGCTAACCACTCCAGTAAGCTGGCCTGGAGAATTCCATGGACTACAGTCCATGGGGTCACAAAGAGTTAGACACAAATGAGTGACTTTCACTTTTCACTTTCAAGCTAGACTTCAACAGTACATGAACCACGAACTTCCAAATGTACAAGATGGATTTAGAAAAGGGAGAGGAACTACAGATCAAATTGCCAACATCCAATGGCTCATAAAAAAAGCAAGGGAATTCCAGAAAAACAGCTATTTGTTTCATTGACTAGGGCTTTGATTGTCTCAGTTCAGTGATTGTCTAGATCACAACAAACTGTGGAAAATTATTCAAGAGATGGGAACATCAGACCACCTTACCTATCTCCTGAGAAACCTGTATGTAGGTCAAGAAACAACACTTAGAACCAGACATGAAACAATGGACTGGTTCCAAATTGGGAAAGGAGTTGGTCAAGGTTGTATGTTGTCATCCTCCTTATTTAATTTATATGCAGAGTACATCATGGGAAATGCCAGGATGGATGAAGCAGAAGCTGGAAACAAGATTTCTGGGAGAAATGTCGACAAACACAGATATGCTGATGACACCACCATTATGACAGAAAGCAAGAACTAAAGAGCCTCTCATTGAAAGTGAAGAGGAAAGTGAAAAAGTTGGTGTAACACTCAACATTCAGAAAACTAAGAACATGGCATCTGGACCCATCAGTTCATTTCAGTTCAGTCACTCACTGAGTCCAACTCTCTGCGACCCCATGGACTGCAGCATGCCAGGACTCCCTGTCTATCACTAAATCCCAGAGTTTACTAAAACTCATGTCCATTGAGTCGGTGATGCAATACAACCATCTCATGCTCTCTCATCCCCTTCTCCTCCTACCTTCAATATTTCCCAGCATCAGGGTCTTTTCAAGTGAGTCAATTCTTCACATCAGGCGGCCAAAGTATTGGAGTTTCAGCTTCAACATCAGTTCTTACAATGAGTATTCAGGACTGATCTCCTTGAGGATGGACTGGTTGGATCTCCTTGCAGTCTAAGGGACTCTCAAGAGCCTTCTCCAACACCACAGGTCAAAAGCATCAATTCTTCAGTGCTCAGCCTTCTTCACAGTCCAACTCTCACATCCATACATGACTGCTGAAAAACCATAGCCTTGACTAGATGGGTTTTTGTTGGCAAAGTAATGTCTTTGCTTTTTAATATGCTGTCTAGGATGGTCATAACTTTTCTTCCAAGGAGTAAGCATCTTTTAATATCATGACTGCAGTCACAATATGCAGTGACTTTGGAGCCCAGAAAAATAAAGTCTGCCACTGTTTCCACTGTATCCTCATCTATTTGCCATGAAGTAATGGGACTAGAATATGATATTAGTTTCTGAATGTTGAGCTTTAACTTTTTCACTCTCCTCTCTCACTTTCATCAAAAAGCTCTTTAGTTCTTTTTCACTTTCTGCCCTAAGGGTGATATCATTGCGTATCTGAGGTTATTGATATTTCTCCCGGCAATCTTGATTCCAGCTTATACTTCATCCAGCCCAGTGTTTCTCATGATGTACTCTGCATAGAAATTAAATAAGCATGGTGAGGATGCCGGGAGCCAGCACGGGAGATCCCACCCATGAAAAAGTCATGCAGGACTCGAGGGACTCCCTGGGCCATCCCACCCATGACAAGGTCATGCGGAAGAGTCCTGATAAGCAAGGCCTCAGGACTCGACGGACCGCCTGGACCTGCTCAAGCATCTACCCCAAAACCAGAATCTGTCTTAGTATTTTATGTCTTTCACCAACTCTTCTGACATTAACTGGGGGCTGTCCCTGATCACCTTTCTCTGGAAAGAGTTAACTTATGTCTTTAGTTAATAAGTCTCCTGGACAAGATAAGAGTGTTTCAATTACAACCCCCTGTTAACATTCTAGCTCACTTGGCAGGTTTATCCAGACTCTTGCAACATTGTTGAGCCAATGCTGGCTGCCAAGTCCTCACATCCCTTATCCATTGTGTTCCTGGGAGTGCATACAGTCAGGATGTAGAAAAAACAAACAGCAGCTTTAACATTAGCAACATTAGACTTTAAGTTAATACGTTCTTTCTTTGCTGTAACTCTCTGAATCTTTGCTCCATAAAAATGTAACTCTGTACTTTAAGGGTAACACAGGCTAAGAATTTAAGAAGAAACACTTTAAGGAAAAATTGTGCTGGCTGACCAACCTTTATCAAAAAGGGGTCATAAATTATCAACAGGCCTCTGGGCCAGAAGATAATGTACAAAAAAATAAGACTCTTGCAGAAAAGAACCTGGTATTGATAAAAGTTAATACTGATGGAATGTTGAGTTGACTCTACATTTTTTAATTGCTATATGTACAACTCAGGGTATAAAAGCCCTCTCTGAAAATAAAGTAACAAGCCTCACTCACTGAAGCTTGGTCACCCCGTGTCATTCTTTCCTTATCTTTTTCTCTATCTTTCTTCATTCTCCGACGTCACCCATCCTGAGGATATCCCTGGACTCTGCTGAGGCTGGACCTCGACATGACAATATACAGCCTTGACATATTCCTTTTCCTACTGGGAACCAGTCTGTTGTTCCAAGTCCAGTTCTAACTGTTGCTTCCTGACCTGCATACACATTTTTCAAGAGGCAGGTCAGGTGGTCTGTATTCCCATCTCTTTCAGAATTTCCCACAGTTTACTGTGATCCACACAGTCAAAGGCTTTAGCATAGTCAATAAAGCAGAAATAGATGTTTTTTTGGAACTTTCTTGCTTTTTCGATGATCCAGCAGATGTTGGCAGCTTGATCTCTTGTTTCTCTGCCTTTTCTAAAACGAGCTTGAACATCTGGAAGTTCATGGTTCATGTCTTGTTGAAGCCTTGCTTCGAGAATTTTGAACATTACTAGTGTGTGAGATGACTGCAATTATTCAGTAGTTTGAGCATTCTTTGGCATTGCTTTTCTTTGGGATTGGAATGAAAACTGATCTTTTCCAGTCCTGGGGCCACTGGTGAGTTTTCTATCATTCCATGGCAAATAGATGGGGAAAAAATGGAGACACTGACAGACTTTATTTTGGGTGCTCCAAAATCACTGCAGATGGTGACTACAGCCATGAAATTAATGACACTTGCTCCTTGGAAGGAAAGTTATGACCAACCTAGACAGTATATTAAAAAGCAGAGACATTACTTTGCCAACAAAGGTCCGTCTAGGCAAAGCTATGGTTTTTCCAGTAGTCATGTATGGATGTGTAAGTTGGACTATAATGAAAGTTGAGTGCCAGTGAATTGATGCTTTTGAATTGTGATGTTGGAGAAGACTCTTGAGAGTCTCTTGGATAGAGCGAAATCCAACCAGTCCATCCTAAAGGAGATCAGTCCTGAATATTCATTAGAAGGACTGATGTTGAAGCTGAAACTCCAATACTTTGGCCACCTGATGTGAAGAACTGAGTCATTTGAAAAGACCCTGATGCTGGGAAAAATTGTAGGCAGGAGGAGAAGGGTATGATAGAAGATGAGATGGTTGGATGGTATCACTGACTCAATGGACATGAGATTGAGTAAGCTCAGGGAGTTGGTGATAGACATGGAAGCCTGGCATGCTGCAGTCCATGGGGTTGCAAAGAGTTGGACATGACTGACTGACTGGGCTGAACAGTTATGCTGATGGATACCAAACTAATGGCAAAAAGTGAAAGCAGAACTAAAAAGCCTCTTGATGAAAGTGAAAGAGGAGAGCAAAAAATCTGGCTTGAAATTCAACATTCAAAAAGCTAAGATCATGGCATCTGGTCCCATCACTTCATGGCAGATAGATGGGGAAATAATGGAAACAGTGAGAGATCTTATTTTCTTGGACTCCAAAATCATTGCAAATGGTGACTGCCACCATGAAATTAAAAGATGCTTGCTCCTTGGAAGAAAAGCTATGATAAATCTCTACAGCATATTAAAAAGCAGAGAGATCAGTTTGCCAAACGAGATCAGTATAATCAAAGTATCGTTTTTCCAATAGCCATGTATGGATTGAGAGTTGGACCATAAAGGAGGCTAAGTGGTAAATAATTGATGCTTTCAAATCGTGGTGCTAGAGAATACTCTTGAGAGTCCCCTGACAGCAAGGAGATCAAACCAGTCAATTCTAAAGGAAATCAACTCTGAATGTTCATTGGAAGGACTGATGCTGAAGTTCCAATACTTTGACTGCCTGATGTGAAAATCTAACTCATTGAAAAAGACCCCGATGCTGGAAAAGGTTGAAGTCAAGAGGAGCAGGGGGTAACAGAGGATGAGATGGTTGGACAGCATCACTGACTAATGGACATGAGATGAGAGAGCTCTGGGAGATAGTAAAGGACAGGGAAGCCTAGCATGCTGTAGTTCACAGGGTTGCAACGAGTCAAATTCAACTTAGCAATGACAACAATACTCAGTGAAAATTCTCAAAGTATTTCTTCTATTTTGAAATGTCGTGCCTCACATAATATATACTCTTACTGTGAAAAATGTGTTCTTTTTGGATCCCAGATATAAAATCTGAATTGTGTATATTTTACATGTTAGATATTTATAGAATAAGTATGAAGTCATTAGTGCTTGATAAACTAAATGTATAACATTCTAATAAAATTTATGGCCAATGTAAAAACACTAGGTTTTTTAAAAAAAACTTTCATTTTATGGCTATCAAGCACATAAAAACCTAAATTTCAACGACATTCAGTTCAGTTCAGTCGCTCAGTCGTGTCCGACTCTTCGCGACCCCATGAATCGCAGTACGCCAGGCCTCCCTGTCCAGCACCATCTCCCGGAGTTCACTCAGACTCACGTCCATCAAGTCAGTGATGCCATCCAACTATCTCATCCTCGGTCGTCCCCTTCTCCTGTCCCCAATTCCTCCCAGCATCAGAGTCTTTTCAAATGAGTCAACTCTTCACATGAGGTGGCCAAAGTACTGGAGTTTCAGCTTAAGCATCATTCCTTCCAAAGAAATCCCAGGGTTGATCTCCTTCAGAATGGACTGGCTGGATCTCCTTGCAGTCCGAGGGACTCTCAAGAGTCTTCTCCAACACCACAGTTCAAAAGCAACAATTCCTCGGCGCTCAGCCTTCTTCACAGTCCAACTCTCACATCCATACATGACCATAGGAAAAACCATAGCCTTGACTAGACAGACCTTAGTCGGCAAAGTAATATCTCTGCTTTTGAATATACTATCTAGGTTGGTCATAACTTTTCTTCCAAGGAGTAAGCATCTTTTAATTTCATGGCTGCAGTCACCATCTGCAGTGATTTTGGAGCCCAACAAAATAAAGTCTGACACTGTTTCCACTGTTTATCCATCTATTTCCCATGAAGTGATGGGACCAGATGCCATGATCTTTGTTTTCTGAATGTTGAGCTTTAAGCCAACTTTTTCACTCTCCTCTTTCACTTTCATCAGGAGGCTTTTAGTTCCTCTTCACTTTCTGCCATAAGGGTGGTGTCATCTGCATATCTGAGCTTATTGATATTTCTCCTGGCAATCTTGATTCCAGCTTGTGCTTCTTCCAGTCCAGCGTTTCTCATGATGTACTCTGCATATAAGTTAAATAAGCAGGGTGACAATACACAGCCTTGACGCACTCCTTTTACTATTTGGAACCAGTCTGTTGTTCCATGTCCAGTTCTAACTGCTGCTTCCTGACCTGCATACAGATTTCTCAAGAGGCAGGTCAGGTGGCCTGGTATTCCCATCACTTTCAGAATTTTCCACAGTTTATTGTGATCCACACAGTCAAGGGCTTTGGCATAGTCAATAAAGCAGAAATAAATGTTTTTCTGGAACTCTCTTGTCTTTTCCATGATCCAGAGGATGTTTGCTATTTGATCTCTGGTTCCTCTGCCTTTTCTAAAACCAGCTTGAACATCAAGAAGTTCACGGTTCGCATACTGCTGAAGCCTAGCTTGGAGAATGTTGAGCATTACTTTACTAGCATGTGAGATGAGTGCAATTGTGTGGTAGTTTGAGCATCCTTTGGCATTGCCTTTCTTTGGGATTGGAATGAAAACTGACCTGTTCCAGTCCTGTGGTCACTGCTGAGTTTCAAAGATTTGCTGGCATATTGAGTGCAGCACTTTCACAGCATCACCTTTCATGATCTGAAATAGCTGTACTGGAATTCCATCACCTCCATTAGCTTTGTAGGTAGTGATGCTTTCTAAGGCCCACTTGACTTCACATTCCAAGATGTCTGGTTCTAGATGAGTGATCACACCATTGTGATTATCTGGGTTGTGAAGAACCTTTCAGTTCAGTTCTTCTCTGTATTCTTGCCATCTCTTCTTAATATCGTCTGCTTCTGTTAGGTCCAGACCATTTCTGTCCTTTATCGAGCCCATCTTTGCATGAAATGTTTCCTTGGTATCTCTAATTTTCTTGAAAAGATCTCTAGTCTTTTCCATTCTGTTGTTTTCTTCTATTTCTTTGCATTGATCACTGAAGAAGGCTTTCTTATCTCTCCTTGCTATTCTCTGGAACTCTGCATTCAGATGGTTATATCTTTCCTTTTCTCCTTGGCTTTCTGCTTCTCTTCTTTTCACAGCTATTTGTAAGGCCTCGCCAGACAGCCATTTTGCTTTTTTGCATTTCTTTTCCATGGGGATGGTCTTGATCCCTGTCTCCTGTACAATGTCATGAACCTCTTTCCATAGTTCATCAGGCACTCTATCTATCAGATCTAGGCCCTTAAATCTATTTCTCACTTCCACTGTATAGTCATAAGGGATTTGATTTTGGTCATATTTGAATGGTCTAGCGGTTTTCCCTGCTTTCTTCAATTTAAGTCTGAATTTGGGTAATAAGGAGTTCATGATCTGAGACACAGTCAGCTCCTGGTCTTGTTTTGTTGAATGTATAGGGCTTCTCCATCTTTTGGTGCAGAGAACATAATCCATCTGATTTTGGTGTTGACCATCTGGTGATGTCCATGTGTAGAGTCTTCTCTTGTGTTGTTGGAAGAGGGTGTTTGCTATGACCAGTGCATAAAGCTCTTGGCAGAGCTTTATTAGCCTTTGCCCTGCTTCATTCCATATTCCAGGGCCAAAGTTGCTTGTTACTCCAGGTGTTTCTTGACTTCCTACTTTTGCATTCCAGTCCCCTATAATGAAAAGGACATCTTTTTTGGGTGTTAGTTCTAAACGATCTTGTAGGTCTTCATAGAACCGTTCAACTTCAGCTTCTTCAGCATTACTGGTTGGGGCATAGAGTTGGATAGCTGTGATATTGAATGGTTTGTCTTGGAGGAGCCACTGGGTGTCCGAGGCCAGGGGCAGTGCCCAAGGCCAGGGGTGGCGGCCAGAAGGAACAACCCCACGCCCGAGGCCAGGGAGGCAACTGGTAGGAGCAACCCCATGCCCAAGGACAGGGGCAGCAGCCGGGAGGAACAACCCAATTTCCAAGAAGTGGTGGCTGCCTGGGCGCAGGAGGGCCTAGAGGAGCCATCCCATGCTGAAGGTCAAGAAGGGCGGTAGGAGGAGACACTATTCATCCAAGGTTAGGAGCAACGGCCGTGCTTTGTTGGAAGCCTTGAAGAGATACCCCACTCTCAAGGCAAGAGAAACTCAAGTAAAATGGTAGTGTTGCAAGAGGGCATCAGAGGGCAGACACACTGAAACCATACTCACAGAAAACTAGTCAATCTAATCACACTAGGACCACAGCCTCGTCTAACTCAATGAAACTAAGCCATGCCCACGGGGCAAACCAAGACAGGCGGGATATGGTGGAGAGGTCTGACAGAATGAGGCCCACTGGAGAAGGGAATGGAAACCACTTCAGTATTCTTGCCTTGAGAACCCCATGAATAGTATGAAGAGGCAAAATGATAGGATACTGAAAGAGGTATTCCCAGGTGAGTAGGTGCCCAATATGCTAGTGGAGATCAGTGGAGAAATAAATCCAGAAAGAATGAATGGGTGGAGCCAAAGCATAAATAATACCCAGCGGTGGATGTGACTGGTGATAGAAGCAAGTTCTGATGCTGTAAAGAGCAATATTGCATAGGAACCTGGAATGTCAGGTCTATGAATCAAGGCTAATTTGAAGTGGTCAAATAGGAGATGGCAAGAGTGAAAGTTGACATTCTAGGAATCAGTGAACTAAAATGGACTGGAATGGGTGAATTTAACTCAGATGACCATTATATCTACTACTGCAGGCAGGAATCCCTCTGAAGAAATGGAGTAGCCATCATAATCAACAGAAGAGTCCGAAATGCAGTACTATCTACATTGGTCATAATTTTTCTTCTAAGGAGTAAGTGTTTTTTAATTTCAAGGCCGCAATCACCACCTGCAGTGATTTAGGAGCCCAAATAAAGAAAGTCTGACACTGTTTGCACTGTTTTCCCATCTATTTCCCATGAAGTGATGGGACCGGATGCCATGATCTTCGTTTTCTGAATGTTGAGCTATCAGTGCAGTTCAGTTCAGTTCAGTCACTCAGTCGTGTCCAACTCTTTGCGACCCCACGAATCGCAGCACGCCAGGCCTCCCTGTCCCTCACCAACTCCCGGAGTTCACTGAGACTGGCATCCATCAAGTCAGTGATGCCATCCAGCCATCTCATCCTTGGTCGTCCCCTTCTCCTCCTGCCCCCAATCCCTCCCAGCATCAAAGTCTTTTCCAATGAGTCAACTCTTCACATGAGGTGGCCAAAGAACTGGAGTTTCAGCTTTAACATCATTCCTTTCAAAGAAATCCCAGGGTTGATCTCCTTCAGAATGGACTGGCTGGATCTCCTTGCAGTCCAAAGGACTCTCAAGAGTCTTCTCCAACACCACAGTTCAAAAGCATCAATTCTTTGGTGCTCAGCCTTCTTCACAGTCCAACTCTCACATCCATACATGACCACAGGAAAAACCATAGCCTTGACTAGACGGACTTTAGTCGGCAAAGTAATGTCTCTGTTTTTGAATGTGCTGTTTAGGTTGTTCATAACTTTTCTTCCAAGGAGTAAGCATCTTTTAATTTCATGGCTGCAGTCACCATCCACAGTGATTTTTGAGTCCAAAAAAATAAAGTCTGACACTGTTTCCACTGTTTATCTATCAATTTGCCATGAAGTGATGGGACTGGATGCCATCATCTTCGTTTTCTGAATGTTGAGCTTTAGACCAACTTTTTCACTCTCCTCTTTTACTTTTATCAAGCGGCTTTTTAGCTCCTCTTCACTTTCTGCCATAAGGGTGGTATCATCTGCATATCTGAGATGATTGATATTTCTCCTGGCAATCTTGATTCCAGCTTGTGTTTCTTCCAGCCCACCGTTACTCATGATGTACTCTGCATATAAGTTAAATAAGCAGGGTGACAATACACAGCCTTGACATACTCCTTTTCCTATTTGGAACCAGTCTGTTGTTCCATGTCCAGTTCTAACTGCTGCTTCCTGACCTGCATACAGATTTCTCAAGAGGCAGGTCAGGTGGCCTGTATTCCCATCTCTTTCAGAATTTTCCACAGTTTATTGTGATCCACACAGTCAAGGGCTTTGTCATAGTCAATAAAGCAGAAATAGACGTTTTTCCCGATCTCTCTTGGTTTTTCCATGATCCAGCGGATGTTGGCAATTTGATCTCTGGTTTCTGTCTTTTCTAAAACCAGCTTGAACATCAGGAAATACATGGTTCATGTATTGCTGAAGCCTGGCTTGAAGAATTTTGAGCATTACTTTACTAGCATGTGAGATGAGTGCAATTGTGTGGTAGTTTGAGCATTCTTCGACATTGCCTTTCTTTGGAATTGGAGTGAAAACCGACCTTTTCCAGTCCTGTGGCCACTGCTGAGTTTTCCAAATGTGCTGACATATTGAGTGCAGCACTTTCATAGCATCATCTTTTAGGATTTGAAACAGCTCAACTGGAATTCCATCATCTCCACTAGCTTCGTTCGTAGCAATGCTTTCCAAGGCCCACTTGACTTCATATTCCAAGATATCTGGCTCTAGGTTAGTGATCACATCATCATGATTATCTGGGTCATGAAGATCTTTTTTGTACAGTTCTTCTGTGTAGTCTTGCTACCTCTTCTTAATATCTTCTGTTTCTGTTAGGTCCATACCATTTCTGTCCTTTATCGAGCCCATCTTTGCATGAAATGTTCCCTTGGTATCTGTACTTTTCTTGAAGAGATCTCTAGTCTTTCCCATTCTGTCTTTTCCTCTATGTCTTTGCACTGATTACTGAAGAATGCTTTCTTATCTCTTCTTGCTATTCTCTGGAACTCTGCATTCAGATGCTTATATCTTTCCTTTTCTCCTTTGCTTTTCACATCTCTTCTTTTCACAGCTATTTGTAAGGCCTCCCCAGACAGCCATTTTGCTTTTTTGCATTTCTTTTCCATTGGGATGGTCTTGATCCCTGTCTCCTGTACAATGTCACGAACCTCTTTCCATAGTTCATCAGGCACTCTATATCAGATCTAGGCCCTTAAATCTATTTCTCACTTCCACTGTATAATCATAAGGGATTTGATTTAGGTCATACCTGAATGGTCTAGCGGTTTTCCCTGCTTTCTTCAATTTGAGTCTGAATTTGGTAATAAGGAGTTCATGATCTGAGCCACAGTCAGCTCCTGGTCTTGTTTTTGTTGACTGTATAGAGCTTCTCCATCTTTGGCTGCAAAGAATATAATCAGTCTGATATTGGTGTTGACCATCTGGTGATGTCCATGTGTAGAGTCTTCTCTTGTGTTGTTGGAAGAGGGTGTTTGCTATGAGCAGTGCATTTTCTTGGCAAAACTCTATTAGTCTTTGCCCTGCTTCATTCCACATTCCAAGGCCAAAGTTGCCTGTTACTCCAGGTGTTTCTTGACTTCCTACTTTTGCATTCCAGTCCCCTATAATGAAAAGGACATCTTTTTTGGGTGTTAGTTCTAAAAGGTCTTGTAGGTTTTCATAAAACCCTTTTACTTCTGTGTCTTCAGTGTTACTGGTTGGGGCATAGAGTTGGATAACTGTGATATTAAATGGTTTGCCTTGGAGACGAACAGAGATCATTCTGTCATTTTTGAGATTGCATCCAAGTACTGCATTTCTGACTCTTTTGTTGACCATGATGGCTTCTCCATTTCTTCTAAGGGATTCCTGCCTGCTGTAGTAGATATAATGGTCATCTGAGTTAAATTCATCCATTCCAGTCCATTTTAGTTCGCTGATTCCTAGAATGTCCACGTCACTCTTGCCATCTCTTGTTTGACCATTTCTAATTTGCCTTGATTCATGGACCTGACATTGCAGGTTCCTATGCAATATTGCTCTTTTCAGCATCGGACCTTGCTTCTATCACCAGTCACTTCCACAGCTGGGTATTGTTTTTGCTTTGGCTTCATCCCTTCATTCTTTCTGGAGTTAGTTCTCCACTAATCTCCAGTAGCATATTGGGCACCTACTCACCTGGGGAGTTCCTCTTTCAGTATCCTATCTTTTTGCCTTTTCGTACTGTTCATGGGGTTCTCAAGGCAAGAATACTGAATTGGCTTGCCATTCCCTTCTCCAGTGGACCACATTCTGTCAGACCTCTCCACCATGACCCACCCGTCTTGGGTTGCCCCTCAGGCATGGCTTGGTTACATTGAGTTAGACAATGATTATGCAGGAGTGCACAGGAGGCTGCGATCTGGCACACTAAGCATGGTTGGTTGTGACCCGGCTCACTGAGCACAGCTGAGAGGAGTTACTTCACAACCAAGATCAGCGGCAGCGGCTGAGAGTGCCAGGCTGTGACCGTGCAGGAACGGCCAAGAGGAGCTACCCAAGTCAGAGGTCAGGGGTGGCAGCCGAAAGGAGCTACCCCGCATCCGAGGCCAGGGGTGGCAGCCAAGAGGAGCTACCCCGCGTCCCAGGTCAGTGGCACCCGGGAGGAGACACCCTGCATCCGAGGTCAGGGGCGGCGGGAGGAGACACCTCGCACCCGAGGCCGGGGCAGTGGCCGTAAGGAGCCACCCCATACTGGAGGCCAGAGGCGGCGGCCAGGAGGAGCAACCAGAGGAGTGGTGGCTGCGCGGGCGTAGGAGGGCCTAGAGGAGCTACCCTACATTAAAAGTCAGGAAAGGTGGTGGTAAGGAGATACCCCTCATCCAAGGTAAGGAGCAGTGGCTGTGCTTTGCTGGAGCAGCTGTGAAGAGATACCCCACGCCCAAGGTAAGAGAAACCCAAGTAAGATGGTAGGTGTTGCAAGAGGGCACCAGAGGGCAGTCACACTGAAACCATACTCACGGAAAACTAGTCAGTCTAATCACACTAGGACCACAGTCTTGTCTAACTTTCATGACATTAATTACATGTAAAATGGAATAAACAAGGTTTCAAAGTGAAAGAGAAAGCTTTGCAGAACAAACAGCAATACTCTATTCATTTATTTAATAATGATTTTTAAAGTGCTGTTTTAATAGCATGCTCTTAGTCATCACAAAGTGTCTATTGAAAATAATCTAGTGTACTGATTTATCAGAAAGCAAGACTGATCTTACTTCTTCAAGAATAGAAGTCGTTAATCACACTGCAGTGATATATAGATTTGAAATGCATTTCCCATTTGGTTATTTTTGCAAGAGAGCTTACAAATGCACACAGATAACAACAGTAGAATGCCTACTTAAATATTTATTGAAATCAATGTCGAGTCAATTATTATATCAAGAGGCAAGTGACTATAATTCAAGTAATACCACTGATTCTCTAATGAAATAGAACTACAGAAGGGCCCCAACTTAAAATTGCTGTTTAGTCCCTAAGTTGTGTCTGACTCTTTCCAACACCATGGATTATAGCCTGCCATGCTCTTCTCTCCACGGGATTTCCCAGGCAAGAATACTTGAGTGGGTTGCCATTTCCTTCTCTAGGGGATCTTCTTGACCCTGGGATTGAACCTGTGTCTCCTTTTTGGCAGACAGATTCTTTACCACTGAGGCACCAGGGAAGCCCAATATCAGCAGGCAAATGACTTTAATTCAAGCAATACCACTGATTCTCTAATGAAATAGAACAGCATAAGGTTCCCAACTTACAATCGTCAGACTTATGCAGCTGTTCAATCTTATCATGGCATAAAAGCATATGCATTCATTAGAAACCACACTTGGAGTTTTGAATTTTGATCTCTGCCTGGGCTAGTGATATGCAGTGTGGTTCTCTCTCCTGATACTGGACAACAGCAGTGAGCCACAGCTCCAGTCAGCCATATGATCACAAGAATAAACAACGGACATACTTACAGGAGCAGTGGATGTACTTTACCAGAGCAGCCGTGAAGAGATACCCCACTCTCAAGGCAAGAAAAACCCAAGTAAGACAGTAGGCACTGCGAGAGGGCATCAGAGGGCAGACAGACTTAAACCACAATCACAGACAGCTAGCCAATCTGATCACATGGGCCACAGCTTGTCTAACTCAATGAAATTAAGCCATGCTGTGTGGGGCCACCCAAGACAGATGGATCATGGTGGAGAGGTCTGACAGAATGGGGTCCACTGGAGAAGGAAATGGCAAACCACTTCAGTATTCTTGCCTTGAGAACCCCATGAACAGTATGAAAAGGCAAAACGATAGGACACTGAAAGATGAATTCCCCAGGTCGGTAGGTGCCCAATATGCTACTGGAGATCAGTGGAGAACTAACTACAGAAAGAATGAAGGGATGAAGCCAAAGCAAAAACAACACCCAGTTGTGGATGGGACTGGTGATAGAAGCAAGGTCCGATGCTGTAAAGAGCAATATTGTGTAGGAACCAGGAATGTTAGGTACATGAATCAAGGCAAATTGGAAGTGGTCAAACAAGATATGGCAAGAGTGAATGTCGACATCCTAGGAATCAGTGAACTAAAATGCACTGGAATGGGTGAATTTAACTCAGATGACCATTATATCTACTACTGTGGGCAGGAATCCCTTAGAAGAAATGGAGTAGCCATCATACTCAACAAAAGAGTCTGAAATGCACTTGGATGCAATCTCAAAAACAACAGAATGGTCTCTATTCATTTCCAAGGCGAACCATTCAATATCATGGTAATCCAAGTCTATGCCCTTGCCAGTAATGCTGAAGAAGCTGAAGTTGAACAGTTCTATGAAGACCTATAAGACCTTCTAGAACTAACACCCCAAAAGATGTCCTTTTCATTATAGGGGACTGGAATGCAAAAGTAGGAAGTCAAGAAATATCTGGAATAACAGGCAAATTTGGCCTTAGAGTACAGAATGAAGCAGGGCAAAGGCTAACAGAGTTCTCCCAAGAGAATGCACTGGTATTACCAAACAGCCTCTTCCAACAACACAAGAGAATACTCTACACATGGACATCACCAGATGGTCGATACCAAAATCAGATTGATTATATTCTTTGTAGCCAAAGATGGAGAAGCTCTATACATTCAGCAAAAACAAGACCAGGAGCTGACTGTGGCTCAGATCATGAACTCCTTATTCCCAAATTCAGACTCAAATTGAAGAAAGTGGAGAAAACCACTAGACCATTCAGGTATGACCTAAATCAAATCCCTTATTACCATACAGTGGAAATGAGAAATAGATTTAAGGGACTAGATCTGATAGACAGAGTGCCTGATGATCTATGGATGAGCTTCATAACATTGTACAGGAGACAGGAATCAAGACAATCCCCAAGGGGGGAAAAAATGCAAAAAAGCAAAATGGCTGTCTGAGGGGGCCTTACAAATAGCTGTGAAAAGAAGGGAAGCAAAAAGCAAATGAGAAAAGGAAAGATATATCCATTTGAATAGAGAGTTCCAAAGAATAGCAAGGAGAGATGAGGAAGCCTTCCTCAGCAATCAATGCAAAGAAATAGAGGAAAACAACAGAATGGGAAAGACTAGAGATCTCTTCAAGAAAATTAGAGATACAAGGGAATGTTTCATGCAAAGATGGGCTCAATAGAGGACAGAAATGGTAGGAAACTAACAGAAGATATTAAGAAGCTGTGGCAAGAATACACAGAAAAACTGTACAAAAAATCTTCATGACCCAGATAATCACAATGGTGTGATCACTCACCTAGAGCCAGACATCCTGGAATGTGAACTCATGTGGCCCTTCGGAAGCATCACTATGAACAAAGCTAGTGGAGGTGATGGAATTCCAGTGGAGCTATTTCAAATTCTGAAAGATGATGCTGTGAAAGTGCTACACTTAATATGCCAGCAAATTTGGAAAACTCAGCAGTGGCCACAAGACTAGAAAGGTCAGTTTTCATTCCAATCCCAAAGAAAATTGAAGTCACTCAGTCATGTCTGACTCTTTGCGACCCTGTGAACTGTAGTCTACCAGGTTTCTCTGTCCATGGGGTTTTTCAGGCAAGAGTACTGGAGTGGGTTGCCATTTCCTTCTCAGGGGATCTTTCCAACCCAGGGATTGAACCTGGGTCTACCATATTGTAGGCAGACACTATACCGTCTGAGCTACAAGGAAAGCCCTAATCCCAAAGAAAGACAATGCCAAAGGACGTTCAAACTACTGCACAATTGCACTCATCTCACACGCTAGTAAAGTGATGCTGAAAATTCTCCAAGCCAGGCTTCAGCAATACGTTAACCATGAAATTCCAGATCTTCAAGCTAGTTTTAGAAAAGGCAGAGGAACCAGAGATCAAATTGCCAACATCTGCTGGATCATCGAAAAAGCAAAAGGGTTCCAGAAAAACATCTATTTCTGCTTTATTGACTGTGCCAAAGCCTTTGATTGTGTGGATCACAATAAACTGTGGAAAATTCTGAAAGAGATGGGAATACCAGGCCACCTGACCTGCCTCTTGAGAAATCAGTATGCAGGGCAGGAAGCAACAGTTAGAACTGGACATGGAACAACAGACTGGTTCCAAATAGGAAAAGGAGTACGTCAAGGCTGTGTATTGTCACCCTGCTTTTTTAACTTCTATGCAGAGTACATCATGAGAAATGCTGGCCTGGAGGAAGCACAAGCTGGAATCAAAATTGCAGGGAGAAATCCCAACAACCTCAGATATGCAAATGATACCACCTATATGGCAGAAAGTGAGGAGGAACTATAAAGCCTCTTGATGAAAGTGAAAGAGGAGAGGGGAAAAAGTTGGCTTAAAGCTCAACATTCAGAAAACTAAGATCATGGCATCCGGTCACATCACTTAATGGCAAATGGATGGGGAAACAGTGGAAACAGTGGCTGACTTATTTTTCTGGGCTCCAAAATCACTGTGGATGGTGACTGCAGCCATGAAATTAAAAGACGCTTACTCTTTGGAAGGAAAGTTTTGACCAGCCTAGACAGTATATTAAATAGCAGAGACATTACTTTGCCAACCAAGGTCCATCTAGTCAAGGCTATGGTTTGTCCAGTGGTCATGTATGGATGTGAGAATTGGACTATAAAGAAAGCTGAACACAGACGAATTGATGCTTTTGAACTGTGGTGTTGGAGAGGACTCTTGAGAGTCCCTTGGACTGCAAGGAGATCCAACCAGTCTATCCTAAAGGAGATTAGTCCTGGGTGTTCATTGGAAAGACTGATGTTGAAGCGGAAACTCCAATACTTTGGCCACCTGATGCAAAGAGCTGACTCATTTTTCAAGACCCTGATGCTAGGAAAGATTGAGGGCAGGAGGAGAAGGGGACGACAGAGGATGAGATGGTTGGCATCACCGACTCAATGGACATGGGTTTGGGTGGACTCTGGGAGTTGGTGATGGACAGGGAGGCCTGGCTTGCTGCGATTCATGGGGTTGCAAAGAGTTGAACACGACTTAGTGACTGAACTGAACTGATCTGAACTGAACTGTCATTCTGCATCATACAACTATTTTGTTTGTCACCTCAGTACAGTATTCAAAAAAATTACACATGATATTCAACACTTTATTATAAATACTTTTAGATTATTTTGCCCAATTATAGGCTAATATAAGTGTTTTGAGCATATTTAGGTTATGATAAACTATGAGCTATAATCTTTCTCAGGACTTAACCCCACCATAATTTGAGGAAGACTTGTGTTTAAAGGTTTTCAAAACAAGACTCTCATGCATATTCCTTTGATCTGTCAGTAGATTACCCAACATCTTTAGAGAATCTTTCCTAATACAGCAATTCAAAGATGAAAAAAAAATCAAATCTTCTCAATAGTTTCAGAAGTGAATATGCAGATTGGAGCATAGGAGTGAAGGTCCAGATGCCAGTTTCTAATGATATTGTGAATGTCAGATTTATTAGACAATTACATGTTATGATAAAAAAGGGGGAAAATAGGATTATGTTCTGTAGTTTTTAAGATGAAGAAAAGCACTGAAAGCAACCTAAAGTATGAGATATACAAGAGGCTTCTTTCAACAATAGAGTTAAGATTAACAAAAGAAAGGAAAAATAAACATTCATTGACAACTCTTCTAATACCTTGGTTATCTGACACATTAAGCTTTTCCTATTTCTTCTTTAAAGTTCTTTATTTTTTTCTCTTTCCAAATATGTTTTTACTTTCCAATAGATCATATTTATTCTGATATTTTTCCTCTAATATACTGTGAACATTTCTCCAGGTTAAAACATTTTCTTCATATTCTTAATTTTAAAGGCTTTGTGACTTTATGGCTTTAAGACCATATAAATGTATGACAGCTTAAGCAGAATCCAACTGTTGGACATTTAAATTATTTCCAATTGTGGGGTATTTTAAACAGTTCATCCAAATATGTTGTTTTAAAACATTTTAGATACAGAATCACTTACTGAACTCAAAGCAGTGCTGGGCCATTTCATGAAGGCTATTTCTTTTATTTCAGTCCAGAACTTTTGGGCGTTTACTGAAAGGGACAGACTTTCTACTCTTCTTCAGTGAAACTACATATTTCCTTAGAAATAGATATTTCAATTCTGTAATTTTGTGCTCTTTTCAATCATATGCTCAGATAGAGCTTTAGCAGAAGCAACAATGTTGTCTAAGCAATAGCTATTCATATGGAAGGACTTGCTTCTTTCTCTTAGTTAATCCAGATTTTCATCCTAACAAAATTGAATAGTTGGAACTCTTTGATCTCTAAGAACAGCTACAATTTCAGATCATAAAAACTATAGGAAAATATCATGATGGGTATGCAAACTGAAGACTGATCCACTAATCTGTCATGATACATATCTTGTCAACAGCAAGCTACAAATGCCCTCTATCATTTTTTAAAATAAGTTCAGTCTGCCAAATTACCACGAGTTCATGGTTAGATTTCCTAAAGAATTCCACTATTGCTCTTTATTTCTGCAGTACAAGGTTATTGAGGAAAATGACAAGTGAAACACTAGATGAACCTATATATCTATCATCTTGATTTTGTCTGAACTTTCCACATCACCCTTCAAGGCACATGTCTGAATAACAGAGGTTACTGCTATCTTAGAATTAACCTTCCACAAATTCAAGATTTCTTTTAGCCTTTGAAACTCTCTCAAAATGTCTTCATCCTTGTTATTAATTTTAAATGGAATTCCAATAAAATTTTATTTTTTAATTCAAACCAAAAGTGACTATTAGAAATAACCATGGGTTATACAGTTATTAAATTCTATTTAATAGTATTTTGATTAGACTATCATTTGTACATTTTTATTTTGAAATAGAATTTTCTTTGACTTCTTTCTTTAGAAATTAGTTTATAGCCATTTGATATTTTGAAGAAAAATAAATGTATGTGGTTTACATACATTTACATTTGTGTAAATCATACTAAAAGTGAAAGTGTTAGTAACTCAATTGTGTCTGACTCTCTGTGACCCCAGGGGCTGCAGTCCACCAGGCTCTTCTCCATGGAATTCTCTGGGCAAGAATACTGGAATGGGTTGCCATTTCTTTCTCTAGGGGATCTTCTTGACCCAGGGATTGAATCTGTGTCTCCTGCATTGCAGACTGAATCTTTACGGTCTGAGCCTAAGACTGTTTTCCCTCTATTTTACTAAATTGAATATTTAAGGTCTAAAATTAGTACATCAAGGGGATGATCAAGATGGTAGAGTAGGAAGGCATGGAGCTCACCTACCCCTTGAAGAACACATCAAAAAACCATCTACATGTTGAACAGTTTTCACTGAAAACTAACTAGAAGTTGACAGAAAGATTTCTGTACAACAGAGACTGTAATAAAGATTGAGATGAATTGTGAAAGAAGGGAAGAGAGGTGATCAAGCTGGGATCTGTGCCTCTGGGAAGAGAGTCAGAAGAAAAGACAGATTACACAGGTGGAAATCTGCCCCGGAGAGTGAACAGTTCAAGCCACATATTGAGTGCCCCAGTCATGGGATCCAACACAAGGAAGAGGAGCCCCCTTGGCTGGTTGGAGGCCTGATGGGATTAACAATAGGGAAGGCTGCACCTCACTCCTGAAGAACACATGAGAACTGACTTGCTGCTGAGGTAGGGCAAGTTTCCCTGGTGGCTCAGTTGGTAAAGAGTCTGCCTGCAATGTGGGAGACCCAGGTTCGTGTTCTGGGTGGGGAAGATCCCCTGGGGAAGGAATCGGCAACCCACTCCAGTATTCTTGCCTGGAGAATTCCATGGACAGAGGAGCCTGGTTGAACTACAATCCATGGGATCATGAATTGTCTGACACCTGAGTGACTAGCACTTTGACTTTTTGAGGTAGGGCAGAGAGGGGCGGGTTGAGTACTGCTCAAGTGGCTGTTACAAGTCGCTATTATCTTTGACATTTCTGCTGTTGGTAGCAGATATTTTTAAAAATTAGAAATGATTATTTTTATTGGAATCACTACAGTATCCACCAAAGAAGTTGGTTTCTACTGAAAGACATAGAAAATCTTTAAGTAAGTGTGAAAAATTGATACCGTTCCCCAAACAACACCAAATTGTATTCTTTGATAATTCTCATCATATATTTTAAAAATTGAAGTCTCTGTTGAACTTAATAATTATATGTTAATCATGAAAGTATTTTAGGACACATAAATAGTATAAAACTTTGGATTGGGGTTTTGCTTGTGGAAAAACTTCCTTATTAACCAAATACACCCATGAACGCCAATGGGATGGGGGCACATTGGGACACACACAGGAGGAGGTAGCATAGGGCTGGTGAGCTTTTAATTTGTAAAAGTTAAGTCCAAATTCTCCCTCCTATTTAAGAATTTTCAGAATGAAATTCTCAGATGTGGATAAAATTTTTCCCCAGCGGGGGTGAGGGGTGGGGAATCAATTTTCTTTCTGGAATGTAATTCATATTTAAGTCACTTTGCAAGAAATTTAAAATTGCTCCATTTTATATTCCTATGAGATTTTCTTAAATCGAGGCTCTTAAAACAAACTATTCTCAATGTTTAAATATGTAGTTTGGAGCTTTAAAGGGAAACTGAGCCTAGCATTTGCTAGGTATTTTTCTAGGTATTTTTCTAGGTTTCTGTATAGCTGTGCTATTCATATTATTTTTATTATTCCTGCAGATCCTAGATAGTTATATCAGATGTATTTAGGTACCTAGTGTCAAATTCTAAGGAAATGAAGTATACAAAGCTGAAAATAAATGCATACAGAAAGAGGCTTCTAGTTCTTTTTATATTTCCAAAGAGCCAGCTTCAAGTGACAATGGTGCCAAGTTTATCCTAAGTCATTTATTTATTTATTTTCTTCAGAAATAGCTATTGAACCAAGATGGCAAACTAATCTTCAAGTTCTGAGACTACAATTGTCATACCTATGATTAGAGGGGTGGATTGCTTATCTGTTTGTATATGGTGTTTGACACCCATTGGTTAAAAAAAAAAAAAAAAGACAATCTCTTCTTTGGGATACAATGATGATATATATAAACTGAATGAAATATGTGGTAATTCTAGGTAGATAATTATTAATTTTAAAAATTTATCTAAAAACATTTGAAATATGTGAAATAGGTGGAAAATGTAATGTACAGACAAAAGCAGTTTAGAAAAGATATATATTTCATGCATTGAGCTTGCACTGGTTATTTTACATATGGTAATATACATGTTTCAATGCTATTCTCTCAAACCATCCCAATGTCTCATTCTCCCACAGTCCAAAAGTCTGTTCTTTATATCTCCTTTGTTGCCCTGCAAAAACCATCACAATATTGTAAAGTAATTATCCTTAATTTAGAAAGATGGTAATGATAACCCTGTATGTGAGACAGCAAAAGAGACACAGATGTATAGAACAGGCTTTTGAACTCTGTGGGAGAGGGAGAGGGTGGGTTGATTTGGGAGAATGGCATTGAAACATGTATAATATCATATATGAAACAAATCACCAGTCCAGGTTCGATGCATGATATTGGATGCTTGGGGCTGGTGCACTGGGATGACCCACAGAGATGGTATGAGGAGGGAGGAGGGAGGAGGGAGGAGGGAGGGAGTTTCAGGATAGGGACCATGTATATACCTGTGGCAGATTCATGTTGATGTATGGCAAAACCAATACAATATTGTAAGGTAATTAACCTCCAATTAAAATAAATAAATTTATATTTAAAATAAATAAATAAATTTTAAAAATACATATTATTTAGAAAGAGTAGCATTCTCAATTCTATCCATGCAGTGGCTAATCTGAATGAGTAAAGTTTCTTTTGTATCAATGTTCAGATAAATTATACGTGATTTGGGAAATAGATTTTTTAATTTGAAATAAGTGACAGAGATTTTAAAAATAAAACCCAAGAAGAATATTTAAAGTCACAAGGAAATTTTTTTTTTCTTTATTTGGTGACTGTTGTGATTTAACTTGATATCTTAGTAGCTGGTGAGGAAGGGTCAATAATTGATGGTGTTTTTAAGTTTAGAACAGGTCCCAGGCAAAAGACCTGCTTGACATTCTTCTGGTTCACTACAGTTCTATGTGATTAGTAACATAATAAATACCATTATGAGTTATCAATGATCACACAATGATCATATATCAAACACCACTAAGTCACGCAAATATAGGTGTCACTGGAAATTTCACTTCAGAATAAAATTCAATGTCATTATGGTACCTCAATGTCATTATAGTAGCGATATCATCATGGTACCTGAAATTTTTTTAAATGTAAAACTGTTTACTCATTTTAATAAATATAAACCTATTTGCTTATATATCCTTTTTTAAAATTATTACTTTCAATGAGGTTACAAGACTTAGATTATTTCATCTTTATGACTAATCACAAAAAGAATTGATATCCTATTCAAATGAGTACTCTAGGCCTAACAATTTTAAGTAATTTCACAAGGTCACAAAGCTCAATGGTATAGCATAAGTCTTGAAGGTTTTCTTTATTTTATTCATTCTTTTTTCTTTCTGTTCCTCAGAATGGATAATCTCAAGTGATCTGTCTCCAAGTTTACTGATTGTTTTCATTACCAGTTCAAAGCACATTTGGGGCCCCTCTAGTGAATTTTTCATTTTAGCTATTACACTTTTCAACACCAGAATTTCTCTTTGATTCCTGTGTTTGATGATATGACATTTTCATACTTTCTTTAGATATGATTTCCTCTAATTACTTGAATATATTTAAAATATCTGTTTTAAAGAGTTTGTCAATAAGCCCATTACTGAATTTAGGAAAATTAATGTTGACTACATTTTTTTGGTGCTGTTTGTGTGTCTTAATTGTATTTATTTTCATTAATTCCATCTTCTTAATTATGTTTTCAATCTATTATATATTTGTTCTTTTTTCTTTGCATGAACTTCCTGTAAACAGAGAGATTTGCTAATATCCCTCATTATGGTAGAGAATTTTCCATTATCTCCCATAGAGATTCCTATTTTTATTTTACATATATTTGTGTGTAAAATCATCCCAATTATTAAAACATCTGTATCATCATATAGTAACATTCTTTCTCTAATATTTTATATTTGAAAGATGATTTTCAGTAATATTAGTCTATATGCTAGTTTTATACTTGTTAGTATTTTTCAGTAATATGCTTTACTGTTTAACTAATACAATCTTACATTTTAGATGTCTTTTGTAAACAACACATATTCTGAATTTCACTTTTAATATAATCTGATAATCACTGTATTTAGAAAAATGAATTTAATACTTTTATCTCAATCATGATGTCTGTATACCATATTTTCACTTTATACAATATTATGTTTTATACTTATTATATGTTTTTTTACTATCTTGGAATTTTTTGCTATTTTATAACAGTCAAAACATATAAAACATTTTATAGGTTTATACTATTTATATTATTTTATTTACTAGTATGCAAATTTTACATTTATTTCTTGTCTTTGAAAAATGCCCTTGAAATATTACCTTGATTAATTGACAATTAAATGAAATAGCTTGCCTGTTTTTAGGAAATTTCCAAAACCTTTATAAAAACTAATTCAAAATATCTCCCTCCCACACTCAATGGTATTTTTATCCAGAATGGTATGTCTTAATTTTTCTAGTCCCAAATTAAGCAACATTATCATTGTTATTATTTTATTTTTCACACACTATGTCCTACCTACTTTACTAGTACATTTATCTGTTTTGTCTAATTTGTTTCTTCTTACATTTCAATTGTCCCTTTTTCCTTTCTTCTTCTCTTCTTCCAATTTCAGATAATTTGCCTTCCTGTTTAAATATGCCTTCTGAGTTCAAAAATTGTATGATCATGTCTGTTTATTAGTAAACTCATTTTTTATTTTTCTGAAGCACTGTATTTATTTCTTGAACAACTATACTTTATACATAATTCATGAATTAAGTGTTATCTTACAAAATTTAAATAGTAATAACTGTAAAACTTTTTAGTATTTAAAATTTGCCAGAAATTTTTCTGAGTCTGGGAACATATAATTGCTGTTCTGCCACTACTCTTATATGTTAGTTATTATTTTTATCTCTCTTTTAATGGTAAGGTAATAGATGTACACAAAATTTCATTAACTTGCCTATAGGTATAGAGTTAGTAAATGACAAACATGGAAGTTAACCTTGGCATACTTACCCTAGAGTCTGCTTTGTTAAATTTTAATATCTGTGGTGTACTGCTTTTGTTGAAAAGCCAATGGTCAAATTTTGTTCTTCTTTTGGGTAGGGATACTTTTAATATCTTTTCTTTTCACTTTGTATTCTGTCCTTTTAATAAAATATATCTAGGAGATGATTTATCCTACCCAGCAGCAGCAGCAGCAACAACACATATTACAGTTCCTACATCAGTAAATTTATAAATTACTTCAGCTCTCAGAAATTCAGTTATTATTTTTTAATGTATTGAAGAGATATCTTTACTTTGTTCTTTAGAAATTCTGTTTAAATATGTGTCAGAATTTCTCATTGTATCGCCATATTCTTTGACTTTATTTTTATAAACTACAGCTGCTTTGATTTCTGCTGCAGTCTTTATAGTTACTTCTGACCCACTTTCCAAGTCCCTAATTCTCTGTTCAATTCTCTCTAATTTGTTGTCAAACTACTCACTAAATCCTTTCCATTTTTTGGTTTAAACAAATATATTTCACAACTTTATTTCCAAAAAAATTAATCATACATGTAGCTTCTTGTTTTTTTAGAATTTCACAAATATTTTATATTCTCTGATAACTGTATTTGTTTTAGTCTTTTGTATGCTCAGGAAAATAGTAATTCAATATTTAATATTGGTGCTGCCTCAAATAATAACTTGCATTATTTACAAATAATATTAGCAACATTTGAGGTTATATTATGTTAAATTTTTTATAAATATCATGTTCCATGAGAATGCCTCTATAATTTTCTCAAGTTAAATTAGTCCTAAGTTTATTATAATCGGAAAAGCATGCCTGTTTATACAATAATTACCTACCCAACTACACAGACTCATCTATAAACTAACTATTCAGTAGCCCATAGGTTGAAATAGGTCACACAGTATTATTATGCATAGTGAAATAATACGTCCATTAATTTGAAGATATCATATATATCCTCCTAAAGTGATAAGAACTACACTTGGCCAGGATATCAGGTCATTAAGAATATTTGTCAATGCTTCTTCAGACTTGGGGGTTCACTCTCAGTCTTAAACTACACCAGTACCCCGTCATCTGGTACTGTTCATCAGTTCAGTTCAGTTCAGTCGCTCAGTCGTGTCCGACTCTTTGCGACCCCATGAATCGCAGCATGCCAGGCCTCCCTGCCCATCACCAACTCCCAGAGTGCACTCAGACTCAAGTCCGTCGAGTCAGTGATGCCATCCAGCCATCTCATCCTCTGTTGTCCCCTTCTCCTCCTGCCCCCAATCCCTCCCAGCATCAGAGTCTTTTCCAATGAGTCAACTCTTCGCATGAGGTGGCCAAAGTACTGGAGTTTCAGCTTAAGCATCATTCCTTCTAAAGTAATCCCAGGGCTGATCTCCTTCAGAATGGACTAGTTGGATCTCCTTGCAGTCCAAGGGACTCTCAAGAGTCTTCTCCAACACCACAGTTCAAAAGCATCAATTCTTCGGCGCTCAGCCTTCTTCACAGTCCAACTCTCACATCCATACATGACCACTGGAAAAACCGTAGCCTTGAATAGATGGACCTTGGCCGGCAAAGTAATGTCTCTGCTTTTGAATATGCTATCTAGGTTGGTCATAACTTTTCCTCCAAGGAGTAAGCATCTTTTAATGTACTGTTCATCAGAGGGATTAAATTTTGTCACACGTATCATTGTGTGTCATTTCAACCATATCTTGTTATATCTTTGTATAGATCTCTTTAAATAAACTCTTTGCTTATGGTGATACATGTGAGAAGTTGGAGTTTTAGTATTTTTAAATCTTTAGAATGTGCATTCTCTGCTGGCAATGGAATGAAACACCAACACTGCAGAGTGGTTTGAATCTTTATATTTTAACACTTGCTTCTTACAGCTGCTTTATTTTATATCCCTTGCACAACAACCTACAGGACAAGCTGCCAAGCACTACGATTCAGAGACTATACAGTGCGCAGGCGCAGGGCGAGATAACCTTTACCTTGACTTATTTACTGCAGCTAAGACTTTGCTTTGGGGAACTTCCTTATCAACTTAGAATCCGTTTTGTCCCTGGGTCTGTTCCTTTTGAGGCATCAGAGAAACATCCTTGTGTGCAAGAAATGTTCTTTTCCCACGGGAACAAATAGGATTCTTAGCTGAACATCTCATTTGCAAGAATGTTCAGCCCTGGTTGAGAGTCTCGTTTGCAAGCACTTCTCAACCTTCTTTATACCTTGTTCCCTACAATATATATATATATATATTTAAGTTCATACAGTTTTCATACAAGCAGAGACATTAACCTTTGCATCTTTTAAAGTACCACCTCTTGTATGTAAGTATAATGTTCTATTCAATAAAATCACATCATTTTTAGGATTGTGTTATTTGTTGCAAAACATATAAATATATTTATTAAGCACTTCTATAAATAATTATTATTTCTTTTCTTTGCATATTAAGAGAACATACCGAATGCCACTGTCAGAAAATTTGCCTAAATTTGCTGACTAATTTCCTTTTAGCACTACTACTTGGATTGCATAAGAAATTAATTGGGGTATCATTCACACACTCATCATTAGATTACATTCTCTAAGAGTATACTTTTTTCCTACATTTTCTTAATTTTACAGCTGAACGTTTCAATATCATCACAGTATTATGAACTGACATTTAGAGAAAAGAAAAATGTGGTATTATTGGTAGTGACTTTACACAACCCTTTGGAATCACTTGTCTTCTTCAATGTCTCATCAAAATTTTTATTAGAACAAATTGTTTCTGTTTCATAAAAATTTATTTCCCCTGGGAGACATCTTATAATTGGTTATAAAAAATAATCACCACTGATAAGGTTTATCTTTTGTACCTTTACTAATAAACTCCTTTGTTCTATGTATAGAAATAATAAGAACACAAGTATTATGTAAAGGCAGTCAAAAATAAAGTAACAGAATGACTTAAGTTTGTGTAGAGTCAAAAAATATGGATATAATCAGGAATTTTTAATATCTATTAATCTATGATAATTTTGATCTAATGCTCAGTGATTTGAAGTTTATTCATTCAGGTGCTTATGAGAAATTATATAATTTATTAAGTGAACTTATATATAGAAAAAATTAATGTATATTATTAAGAAAAATAAAACATGATCATTCAGAAAAGGACACAACCTTTGCAGAATGCTACACTTCTAGGAAATGTATTTCTTCTCAAATCCCCTAGTCCTCATCATTAGCACTATAAAAAAATGTTAACAATATATAGCATCTGTCCCCAATAGTGAAGTTTATAGAGGAAAACTGTTTTTATTCAGAGAATTTCATTCTCACCCAAGTCCTAGAAATTGAAATATGTTAGGTCAAGTTCATATTTCTTTAAGGGTCCTTAAATATTGTATATAAAAAGTGAAGACAATATTTATTTCCATACCAATTTTCATATGAGTTCATAACTCTTACTGTCACTTGGTATGTTTACCTTTTGGGAAACAATGAAAAAATTCTATTAAGACACCTACTAAACCATTTCATAGATCTGAATATAAATCTAGATTTCCGCAATAGGATTATTACATAAATTATTCAAATAAAGAGTGTAAACTTGTAGTTTATTGGTGTTAAAAGGAATAAATCTGTTCTGTTATATAGGCTCACATGCTGAGCATAGCATTACTATTGTGGGGAAAGACGGTAATATATAATATTTTAAAAGCAGCTTCTTTTGCTGCTAAGTTTTTGCTATCTATACCCACACAGATAGTGTATTGGGTACCTAAATAAAAATTAAATCGAAACTAGAAAGTAGAAATCAATGCGTAGAACTGAAAGGAGTTTTTCTAAGTCTCAGTTTTCTCCTCTGCATATTGCAGAGATCAGATTAGATCTTCTCTAAGAACATTCCTGCCTATTCATTATTATGATATGTATTTCAGTGTATAGGAGAGATAGGCAGAAGGAGTCGCTCAGTTTTGTCATGCAGAAAAAAATAGTTCTATTTAAACTAGATTGGTGCTTCATTATTATTACAACATTTCAATGGAAGAAAAAGAAAGTTGTCCTAAGTGGGACTATAGTTTCCTCTTGACTGTAAAAGTTATGCAATTATGGTTGTACCCAAAACACAATCTTTCTTGTTGTTGAATCCCAAAGGGACTATACAGGACAATTGTTCCTGCAACTCTTCATTGTCAGATAAAGGAAAGGATATTGTGCTCAGAGAGCTGCGCACATTCTGCATTTATTTAGTATGCACTTGATGAAACCCACACCACTATTTGGACTTAGGAGAAATATAAAATTAAAATGAGAAGAATAGGAAAGGAAAATAATATTCTTAGGACCTCTAAAATTAACATCTGGTTAATGTCATTACTTCCCCTCTCCTTTCCCTCCTATCCATTTCTGCTTTTTCTAAAACACAGAAACAAACAAACAAACAAACATTATTTTCTTTCTCAAACAATAGCAAGATATCAACAGCTAAATTCCTTCCCATGAATTTAAGTTTCTGATTTGGTCTCCAGGCAATCTACCTATAATGATCTATTTCCCACTCCCAATCTATCTCAGCCCCCTGAGATTGGCTTCCTCCTTTTAGATTCAAGGATTTCCCTCAAAGCTCAGTTTGGTAAAGAATCTGCCTGAAAAGCAGGAGACCTGGGTTTGATCCCTGGTTGGGAAGATCCCCTGGAGAAGGAAAAGGCTATCCACTCCAGTATTCTGGCCTTGAGAATTCCATCGATGGTATAGTCCATGGGGTCACAGAGTCAGACAAGACTGCGTGATTTCACTTTTAGACTAAACTTAATCATCCTACAAACAAGATGCTCTAATTTCTTCAGTTGCAAATAGTTTGTCTCTTTTTCTTTTTACCTATTTTACAAATTATATTCAATTTTTTTCTCATATCAATGTATTCACATGCATTTCCCTGTCCTACAAATTAGATATTAAGTACATTAAGGTTCTCACTGGTAATGCTTATATTTGTCTGCTTATCTCTGGAAACAGAGTTCAGTTCAGTTCAGTTCAGTCACTCAGTCGTGTTTAACTCTTTGTGACCCCATGGACTGCAGCACACCAGGCCTCCCTGTCCATCACCAACTCCCGGAGTTTATTCAAACTCATGTCCATTGAGTCCATGATAATATCCAACTACCTCATCCTCTGTTATCCCACTCTCCTCCCCCCTTCAGTCTCGCCCAGCATTAGAGTCTTTTCCAATGAGTCAGTTCTTCACATCAGGTGGCCAAAGTATTGGAGTTTCAGCTTCAGTATCAGTCCTGCAAATGAATACTCAGGATTGATTTCCTTTAGGATGGACTGGTTGGATCTCCTTGCTGTCCAGGGGACTTTCAAGAGTCTTCTCCAACACCACAGTTCAAAAGTATCAATTCTGCAGCTCTCAGTTTCCTTTATAGCCCAACTCCCGCATCCATACGTGACTACTGAAAAGACCATATCCTTGACTAGATGGACCTTTGTTGGCAAAGTAATGTCTCTGCGTTCTAATATGCTGTCTAGGTTGGTCATAACTTTCCTTCCAAGGAGTAAGCATCTTTTAATTTCATGGCTTCAGTCACCATCTGCAGTGATTTTGGAGCCCCCCAAAATAGTCTGCCCCTGTTTCCATTGTTTTCCCATCCATTTGCCATGGAGTGATGGGACCAGATGCTATGATCTTAGTTTTCTGAATGTTGAGCTTTAAGCCAACTTTTTCTACTCTCCTCTTCACTTTCATCAAGAAGCTCTTTAGTTCTTCTTCACTTACTGCCATAAGCGTGGTGTCATCTGCATATCTGAGGAAGCAGAGTTGGTACTCAATAATAGATGTACTATTGAATGACTTTTTCATCAAAGATGCTTATTGGGCTAAGTTGGAGGAGAAGTAGGGAGTACGAACTTTGTTCCTGAATGCTAACCATGTTAAAAAGAGCATCTGCTAAATTTTACCTATACTCTGACTCAATTTGTGATTAAATAAGAAAAAAAAAAAAAGGCACATGCATGTGTTCTGAGATGGTAATAAGCATATTCAAAACCTTGATTACAACTAAAGCAATCACTCAGTCTAGGTGAAGCAGGACAGCTTCAGTAGGTTTCTTTTTTGTAGCACTCATAATATCCATAAAACTTGAGGATGAGTCAAGTAAGGATATTATGTTACAATGAAGTTACCAAAGTTAGAAATCCATGCTATTTATCAGAATGAAATTTTACATGCTGGTCACATTCATACTGCTTATGCTCTTAAACTGTGTTTTAAGAGTCTCCCCCTGAGGCCAAGGGGTGTGGTAGAATAGCAGAGAAACTGTTGTGCTGATTTATACAGGCTTGCCTGAAGTACTACTAAATTACAGGAAAAATATGTCTCAACTTAGGGAAGTCCTGGGGAGAACTAATCCTGACACGAGAGAGAACCAAGCTTGATGGATCTCATTTAACATACTTAATACAAAAGGAGAGGTAATTTGGAGCATAGAATCAAGAGTCAATTGAATACACTGTGGTCCAAATTTCTACATGAATGTCTAAAATCTTGAGGGAAAAGTGCAAGTAAATCTTAAAATCACTGGTCTCTGAACTCTAAAAATTATCAAAGCACACTGGCAGGATGAATAACAGAGAGAAGTTATGAATCCTACTATAGAACTCTGTCCTCTTGACAGCACAAATGGCCAAAGCATCAGCAGTGGGCTTCCGGAATAGGAGCAGGCACCAGAGAAAACACTGACCCATGCAAAAACTCCATCCTTAGTCAGGAACGGTAAAGCAGTAGCTTTATCCAGAGAGATTTTGAGATAGGAAAGAATTTTATTTTCAAGATGGATACAGATAATAAAATAAAAGACAACTTTACACAATAACTGCTCTACTCCAACCTAAACATCACATACAAACACACACACATGCATACTACAAAAATATAATCCTTCCTCCTCACCCATGTAAGCAAAGGCAATGTGAGAAGCCTAGACTTCCACTATAGTGAGACTCTATGAGGTACACCCAACATGGAATGTCAGTAAAGACCAAATAGGGAGCTAAGACTCTCCCTCCCACTGAACATAGAAGCACCCTCTCTACTGGGGTTTTAGTAGACTCCACTTGAGTAGCCTGGATTTCTATCATACTTGAAACAATGAGGTGCTCCTCCTTTTTTCTGCTACAGTGAAGACAGAAAATGCCTGAAGAATGACTTGGAACACTTCCTTAGCAACAATGAGGCTTCCCCACCGTTTTGGTGGAGACCACTTGGGAAGTCAAAATTTACATCCCCATCCAGTAGTGATGGGGATACACACTCCCCGCCCTCGCTGACTAGTGGCAGCCCAATTGGGAACCTGATGTTTTAACTCCATCTGGCAGGAGCAAGGTGGTATCCTAACTGTTGCCAAAGTAGTATCAGGAAAAGCCAGCTAAAACAGAAGGTTTAATTAAGATCTAGTCTCACAATACTCAAAATGTCTAGTTTTCAATTAAAACAACAACAACAACAACAACAACTGGTCATCAAGCCAAGAACCAGGACTATCTCCAACAATGAAAATGGCAATAAATGGTAATACTAAAATAGCAGACATGCTGGAATTATCTGACAAAGATTTTGAAACAGCCATGATACTAATGCTTGTATTAACTATTATGTACATAATATCACATATATTTTATATGCGTTTGAAGCAAATGAAATATATAAAGCTTCAGCAAAGAAATATAAAGTTTTAAGCAAAGACATAAAAGACATAATTAAGAACCAAATGGACATTTTATAACTAAAAAACACAATACCCAAATGAAAAGCTCAGTAGAAGGGGTCAATAGCAAAATGGAAACAATCAGGAAACTGGGAGATCAAAACAAATTACCCAATATGCATAAAGGAGAGAAAATAGACTAAAAAAATTAAGAGAGAGCCTCAGGGACCTATGGAACTATTCTTAAAAAGTCCAACATTTGTGTCATTAGACTCCTGAAAGGAGAGGAGAGAGAAAGGGCAACAGCTGAAAACCTCCCCAAAATGACAGGGAACATAGACATACAGTTTCAGAAAGCTGAACAAAGTCTAAACAGGATAAATTTGAAGAACCCCAATGCAAAATAAGAAAAAATTCTTTGAAGGAGCAAGAGAGAAATGAAACCTCGACTATAGGAACAAAACAATTTGAATGACAGCTCTGTTCTCATCAGAAACTGTGGAAACCAAAAAGAGGCATCACAATATTTTTCAAATATTTCAAATAGAACTTCAGCCCAGAATAATCTACCCAGTGGAATATCTTTGGGGAATTAAAGGGAACAAAGACATTCTTACACTGATGAGAAGTCACAAAATTTGTCACTATTTTTATAAAAGCATGTATAAAAGAGTAAACTTTTTAGTTCTCTAAACCACCAAAGAAGGAATCTTGGAACATCAGGAACAAGAAAAATACACAATTGGCAAATTATGCATAAATAACTAGACTCTTTCTTGTGCATCACCTCAGTTATATTTCACAGTTGAAACAGAAGTTAGAACACTGCCTGATGAGATTATACATGTATGAACATAAATTATGTAAGAGGATTGCATTACAAATAGAGGAGGGCAAAGGAACTTAAAAAGAGGTAAAATTTCTGTGCTAGACTTGAACTAGTAAGTGTCAACACCAGTATACTGTACTAAGTTATACAAACACACACACAATATAGAACCTGAATCAAATATTAAAAAAAAATTATCCCAAAGGATACAGTAAGAAATCATTAGAAATAAATCAAAATAGAATTCTCAGAAATGTTTGCTCAAGTATGGTTGAATTTAGTTTACTAATATTTAGTTGACACATTTACAGTCATACCCCCATTTTATCATGTTTTGTTTTATTGTGCTTTGCAAATGTTACATTTATTACAAATTGAAGGTATGTGATAAGCCTGAATTATCAGATGATAGTTGGCAGTTTTTTCAATAAAGTATGTTTAAATTAAGATATGTACCTTTTTCAAAGACATAATGCTGGTGTACATTTCACAGAATACAGTATGATATAAACATAACTTACATATGTCCTGGGAAACTAAGTATTTCCTGTAGTTTCTAAATTCACTTTATTGTGGTAGTCTAGAATCAAACTAAAACCATCTCCAAGGCATGAGTGTATATTCATTAGAGATATAAATCTTTATTTTTTTTTCCTTTATTTTATCCCTATCTGGCTTTAAGTAAGATAAGATGGCCCTCATCGGATGAATTTGGAAGTGTTGTGCTTTGCTGTGCTTGGCTGGTCAATTATGTCTGATTCTTTGCGGCCCTGTGGACTGTAGCTCACCAGGCTCCTCTGTCCATGGGGTTTCTCCAGGCGAGAATACTGGAGTGAGTTGCCATGCCCTCCTCCAGAGGATCTTCCCAACCCAGGGACTGAATGAACCCAAGTCTCCCACACTGCAGGTAGATTCTTACCTCCTGAGCCATCAGGTATCCCAAAGAACACTGGAGTGGGTGGCCTATCCCTTCACCAGGGGGTCTTCCCCACCTAGGAATAGAACCAGGGTCTCCTGAATTGCAGACGGATTCTTTACCAGCTGAGCTACCAGGGAAGACTTTATTTATGTATTTAAAAGAGTTTCAATCCCTGAATCAGCCTACATCTATTAAATAAGTTAATTCAATAATTGATAACTTTCCAAACCACAAAGCATCATGTGCAGACCGGTTCATTGGTGAATCCAGCAAAATTTAAAAGTGAAAATTACACCAGTTCTCTACAATCTCTTTAGAGGAGAAAACCCAGGGAATAGTTCTTAACTTACTATTACTCAGACATTATCATAATACAAACCAGACAAAGTTATTACAAGATAAGATTACTTACCAATCTCTCTCATGAACACAGATGAATAATTAAAATGGACAGAATTAGGATTAAGCATCTCTTTTAAAACAATAAATGCAAATGGCTTAAACCTGCACATATAGTGTTGGTTATATAATAGAAATAGAAGTGGTAATTTCATTCATGCTATTTCTTCTTCACATAATTCCTTTAAGTGCGCGTGCTAGTTTATTTCAAATTACTTTTTCTGTGAATGTCTGATACATTCAAAATAATGCTTTCATATTCAAGCTAATCCTTAGATTTGAATCCTAGGTGCTATTTCTTCTCTTGATTTCACACTCCATCTAGTTTCTCAACAATAGGTGATGGGCCATTTGGACATCCATCAAAAAAGAACAATAACATTTTCTTTGTTGAGAGTAGTATTAAAATTATCTAAATACATGATAGCATTATCTTGAACCCAAACGAAGATTATAAGCTTGGTTAGCATGGAATGCCATTTTTCATTCAGTGTAGATTGACAAATAGAAAATATTCATATGCAGATTTCTGTAAAAAGTAAAAATAATGGTATTTATTTATAGTAGCTTCCTAGGAAGTTCAGTGGTAAAGAATCTGCCTGTGATGTAGGAGACACAGGTTGGATTCCGGGGTAGGGAAGATCCCCTGGAGAAGAAACAGCAACTCACTCTAATATTCTTGTCTGGGAAGTCCCATAGACAGAGGAGCCTGGTGGGCTGTAGTCCATGATATCGAAAAAGAGTTGGATGTGAGTTACTGACTAAACATCAAAAACAGCAACAACTTCTTTATAAGAGAAGTTGCCTAAATTTCTGATGTATGTCACAATTTCAGCCTCCCTAAGGCTTATCTGGGCTTCCCATGTGGCAGTAGTGGTAAAGAACCCACCTGCCAACACAATAGAATAAGAGAGGTGGGTTTGATCCCTGGGTTAGGCTGATCCCCTAAAGGAAAGCATGGCAATTCACTCCAGTATTCTTGCCTGGAGAATCCCATGGACATAGAACCTGGCAGGCTATGGTCCATAGGGTCACACAGAGTTGGCATGACTAAAATGATTTAGCACGTATTAAAGGCTTCTCTGCACCACCTGCCATTAAGTTCACAGAGACGTAATTATGTAGCTATACATGTAAAAAATATTTGAAGTAACTAACTATGTGCCAGTTTAAAACTATGGTGATAAAACAGTAAACCAGAAAATGCCTCTGCCTTTATGGAGCTTTCCACCTAATGAAAATACAAGTATTAGTCAAGCAAATTGATAAATAGTGATTTTAGGTAGTACTGATAGGAAGAAAAATCAAGATATGTTTGAGAAGCATTCAGGTAGTTGTAAGAGGACCATTTTGGATGGTCTTTGAGGAAGTGATATTTGAGCAGAGACTTGAATATTGTAAAAAAGCAAGTTCTATAAAGACTGGGGGAAAGGATTAAGAAAGTAAACATTTTATATAAAGAAAAATGGAAAGGAAGATAAAGAATAAAAAAGTTGAAAGAAAACTAAGTACAGCAAAATATCATCCTAATGGACATGAACAAGAATGTATTAATATATTAACATTTGAGGTATGCATTAAATGACAAAAATAAAAATCAGAATAATCGGCTATATATTTATTGGAAACAGAAATTAGATCTAGAAAAAAATATATGGTATACTACAGTGTTAACTGCAATCAGAACTCTGGGTTCTCAGGTGTGTCTTTGTTCTCTGCACATTTTCTGTATATTTGATAAAACACATTAAAAGTATTCTTGATGGGAATATGCTCAGTTTGTTAGAGAAGAGCCAGAAGGCCAGAGTGAATAAAGCAAGCTGAGCAAGTGAATGAGTAGCCAAAAATGGGCAGAAAAAGTAAAAAGAAACCAGCTAAAGGCAAAGCTTGGTCCACGGAGCTAAAGAGTTGGGCAATTATTCCAACTGGGATGGGAAGACATTGTTTGGTTTAAGCAACAAGAGATAAAATCTAAATTATGTTCTTACAACGTTAAATAAATTGAGGGAAATGTTAGGAATAGTCCTACTCAAATGGATGTTGGTCCATAAACCATTTTTACTTCTTTAGGATAAGCACAAGAATGAATAGTAAGCATGTGAAAACTTGTATAGAATTGAGAGATCGTGGCTAGATAAAAGCATATGATTTTTTAAGCTAATTCACTTTCACCATAATTTTTTAAAGTGAGATATTATGATAAATTGAAAACAATCAAACAAAGCTGGTCATTGACCACAAAGCACTTGAGAAGCACTTCCATAGTACAAGTGCAGAAGCATAGAAATCAGTTTTACTGCAGTAGACCAGAGGGTAGGTATATTTTGAAAATTAAGCCAGCAGAAAGAATTGGTCAAGTGGTATGACAAAAAAGAGAAATCATGGATAGGCTTTTTATCTTCACAATAACTCTGTTTTTAGTATAAAGTAGGTTTCTCCTACAAGAGCTGGAAAAATTGTGACCAACACAGTTCCTATTTTAAGGATATTAATATAGAAACTTAGAGTAGGTGACTCACTTCCAAGAATAACACAAATACATGTAGTAGTGCTATGACTTAGACCCAGGTCTATTAAAACACACACACGCACACTTTCTGCTATGTATTATTTTCATCACTTTGTTTAAATATTTTATTATAAGAAAATAATAGGATTTCCCCTTTAGATATAATGTTATATTGAATGATATTTGTCCCCTAACACAGAACTTTATAGGAAAAAATGCTAAGGCAGGATATATAATTTAAGGTACAATTAAATTGTTTCACTATTTTATATAGGAATTTTGTCTTCCTATTTATAATTTATGTTGGTCTGTAATTATCTTTTTTTAATCAGTGTTTATCAGCTATAAGTATCCAAGTCACTCATGAAAGAGCTTGGAAATTTTCTATCTTTTTCTAGAATCTGGAGTAACTTTAATTGACTTGGAAATATCTGATTTTTGAAATGTTGTATTATCTTGACAGTAGTTTTTTGTATTTTTGTTTTAGGAATAGTTCTTTGATTTTTAAAAAATTGTTTCTTTGGAACTTAGTTTGTTCAAATGATCTATCTCTACTCAAAACAGCCTTACTACAGAGTTCACAAATTTAATCGACTGCATAGAATATTTTTAAAAATCTGAAGAAATGCCACTTATCAGAAATGAGAAAAAGTAACATTAAATAATGATGTGGCTTATACGTGGAATCTAAAAAAAAGAAGCATATAAATAAACTTATATACAAAGGAGAAACAGACCTATAGACATAGAAAACAAACTTATGGTTACCAAAGGGGAAAGGGTGGAGGATAACTAGGAGTTTGGGATTAACATGTATACACTACTATACAAAACATGGATAAAAATACGGACCTACTATGCTGTGTAACTGAAATTAACACAGTATTGTAGGTCAACTATACTTCAATTTAAAAAAATTAAAATTAAATAAAAATCCTAATCATAACCTCAACAAAACTGTAAGGAACTAACAAATAATAATGCATTAAATTACAAAACAGTATTAAGGGCATGAAACTAAATAAGTAGTGAGTAATAGTTTGTCAATATTTTTTTCATTTAAATTTTTCTCAAATTTATCTATAATATAAATTTAATTTTATTATATGCCCAATAGACTTCTCATGGTATAAGAAAATTGATTATAAATTAATTTAAATCAAAAATGAAGACAAATATTTAAAAACATAAATGAAGATAAATTCAGAAATTAACATCAATGAAATAGGTATATTATAAAATTTATACTAGACATCAGAGAAAATAATAAACTATCCAATCAGTAATATTGAGAAGTTGTCTTGATAAATAAAAAATACTGAATTGTTACAATATTTATCAAGTAAATCCCAAATGATTCAAGGACTATATTTGAAAAAGAAATTAAGCTATAAAATTATTTAAAGAAGTCAAATTCATTTGTGAGGTCAACTAAAAAAGAACTCCTCATGCAGAAGGCAGAAAATCATAAATAAAAGAAAATATTGATAAATTTGGTAAACATTACACATCTTTACATGAAGAAATAAAATTTTACATTTAAAGGAAAGATATTTGCAATACATTCTAAAAATAATACATAGATATATTAAATGTCTCTATAAACCAAGAAAACAAAAAGACAAACATTCAATGGAAAAAGAAGGTAAGAATCTAGGCAATCAGAATAATCATAAACTTGAATAGTAAATAAGCATACAAAAGATATTAGTTAGTATTTAAATATATGCTGCTGAAAATAAAAATGAAATACAATTTTATACATAACAAGGATTCAAGAGGAAGGAAAAATTGATAATGTCAACTTTTAGTGAGGATGAAGCACAGATTCTCATGTTGATTTGAGAATATTAAATTTCATTTCTCATTGTGAAGACATTTGACTATATTTAGTGAACTTAAAAATTTTATGTTATCACTTAGCATTTCATGAAAAAGATATCGTGACCCAGATAACCACGATGGTGTGATCACTCACATAGAGCCAGATATCCTAGAATGCGAAGTCTATTGGACCTTGGGAAGCATCACTACAAAAAAGCTAGTGGAGATGATGGAATTCCAGGCTATTTCAAAGCCTAAAAGATGATTCTGTGAAAGTGCTGCACTCAATATGCCAGCAAATTTGGAAAACTCAGCAGTGGCCACAGGACTGGAAAAGATCATTTTCATCCCAATCTCAAAGAAAGGCAATGCCAAAAATTGTTCAAACTACTGCACAATTGCACACATCTCACATGCTACCAAAGTAGTGATCAAAATTCTCCAACAGTACGTGAACTATGAACTTCCAGATGCTCAGGCTGGATTTAGAAAAGGCAGAAGAACCAGAGATCAAGTTGCCAACATCCGTTGCATCATCAAAAAAGCAAGAAGTTCCAGAAAAACATCTGCTTCTGCATTATTGACTATGCTAAGGTCTTTGTGTAGATCACAACAAACTGTAGAAAATTCTTCAAGATATGGGAATACCAGACCCTCTTACCTGCCTCCTGAGAAATCTGTATGCAGGTCAAGAAGCAACAGTTAAAACCACAAATGGAGCAACACTGGTTCCAAATAGGGAAAGGAGAACTTCAAGGCTGTATACTGTCACCTGCTTATTTAACTTATATGCAAAGTCAGTTCAGTTCAGTTCAGTTGCTCATCATGTCCAACTCTTTGTGACCCCATGGACTGCAGCATGTCAGGCCTCCCTGTTCAACAACTCCTGGAGTTTACTCAAACTCATGTCCATCAACTCGGTGATGCCATCCAACCATCTCATCCTCTGTCTTCCCCTTATCCTCCTGTCCTCAATCTTCCCCAGCCTCAGGGTCTTTTCAAATGAGTCAATTCTTCACATCAGGTGGCCAAAGTATTGGAGTTTCAGCTTCAACATCAGTCCTTCCAATGAATATTCAGGACTGATTTTCTTTAGGATGTTATTTACCTGGGATGTTATTTATCTGGGCCAAACTGTGGCGGAGGTAATGAAGATAATGATGACCTCATTCAAAATGTCCCATGCATGCACTGCTACAATCAGTGCCCCCAACCCTGCAGCAGGCCACCCCCAAACCATGCTTCTGCTAGATTCTCCTGGACACTCATGGGCAAGTCTGGGTCAGTCTCTTGTGGGGTCACTGCTCCTTTCTCCTGGATCCTAGTGTGCACAAGATACACCATGGGAAATGCTGGGCTGGATGAAGCACAAGCTGGAATCAAGATTGTCAGGAGAAATATCAACAACCTTAGATATGCAGATGACACCACCCTTGTGGCAAAAAGTGAAGAAGAGCTGAAGAGCTTCTTGATGAAAGTGAAAGAGGAGAGTGAAAAAAACTGGCTTAAAACTCAACTTTCAGAAAACTGAGATCATGCCATCTGGTCCCATCACTTCCTGGCAAATAGATGGGGAAACAATAGAAACAGTGACAGAATTTATTTTCTTGGGCTCCAAAATCACTGCAGATGGTGATTGCAGCCGTGAAATTAAAAGACACTTGCTCCTTGTAAGGAAAGCTATGACCAACCTAGACAGCATATTGAAAAGCAGAGACATTAGTTAGCCGACAAAGGTCTGTCTAGTCAAAGCCATAGTTTTTCCAGTAGTCATGTACACATGTGAGATTTGTATCATAAAGAAAGGTGAGTGCCAAAGAACTGATGCTTTTGAACTGTGGTGTTGGAGAAGAATCTTAGGAGTCCCTTGGACTGCAAGGAGATCCAACTAGTCATTCGTAAAGGAAATCAGTTCTGAATCTTCATTGGAAAGACTGATGCTGAAGCTGAAACTCCAATACATTGGCCACCTGATGCAAAGAACTGACTCCTTGGAAAAACCTTCATGCTGGGAAAGACTGAAAGCAGGAAGAGAAGGGGACGACAGAGTATGAGATGGTTGGATGGAATCACCGACTAGATGGACATGAGTTTGAGCAAGTTCTGGGAGCTGGTAATAGACAAGGAAGCCTGGTGGTGGTGCAGTGTGCTGGGTCACAAAGAGTTGGACATAACTGAGCGACTGAACTGAACTGAGCATTTCAATGTTTAGATGTATGAGCCAGAGTGAGTATGTGTAACAGAAGTGATGTTCATTGCTTCCAGATACTTTTAAAATGTGACAAGTGAAATATCCAACAGTTGATGGATGATTATGTTGTTTAGTCTATATATATATTAATGTATAGAGATTATAAATTATCTTGAGTGAACAATAAGAGGAAGAGGAGATTATATTTGCTTATATGTCGAAGAATATACAAGCAGTGTATTATTACATAGTAAATAATAAAACTTACAAATATAAAATAATGAAATAGAAGGGTACCTGTTAAATATATGCAATTGACCTTTGAATAACACAGGGGTTTTCGGCACCAACCTTCTGCCCAGTGGAAAATCTGCATATAACTGAACAGTAGGCCTTCTGAATTCTGTAGTTCTTCCGTATGTTTCCCCAGTATACTTGGTTCCACATGCACAAACTACTGTGAATTGTTTATCACTGCAGTATTTACTATCAAAAAAAAAATTCAAAAATAAGTGGACCACCACATCTCAAACCTGTGTTAAGTGTCAACCATAGTTGGTTACCTCTTTGAAGAGGAAAGAGTCATAGAATTGGGCGATTTCATTTTCAGCACACTATTTGTAAGCTTTATATATAGAATATAAAGCATTGTTGTTGTTCAGTCCTATGCTGCTCTTTGTGACCCCATGAACTATAGCCCATGAGGCTCCTCTGTCCATATGCTCTCCCAGGCAACAATGGAATGGATTGCCATTTCCTTCTTGAGCAGATCATCCCAACCCAGGGATCGAACCCACATCTTCTGCACTGTAGGTGCTGAGCTTGCAGGGAAGCTGCTGAGCTACCAGGGAAGCCAAAACTAATATATTGAATACTTTAAAATTCTTTAATAGAACCTTTTAAAGTAAAAGAAAAAAATGACAAGTATGTAGTACACAAAACATGCATTGGATCTCGATCAAAGGGTAGAAAATGGCAATTATGTAAGATGAATAAGTCTAGAGATCTAATGTATGGCATTAAAATTACAGTTAATAATATCATAATGCATGCTAAAAAAGTATTTTATATGTAGAGCTATACATAACAAAAAGAGTAGAAAAGTAATAAAATTGCAAAAAAAGAAAATAGACATAAATTACATCCAGAAAATAAATGAACACAGGGACAAAACTCTTCCCCGTTTGTTTAGTGTTGGCTGTTTATTTTTATGATGAAATCATTAGTATCATAAAAATAGAAAATATCTTATTCAGTGGAAAATATTTTTTTTTAATTTTTTACCATTGATTTTATTTTTTAAATATAAATTCATTTATTTTATTTGGAGGTTAATTACTTTACAATATTGCATTGGTTTTGCCATACATCAACATGAATTTTATTTTAAGATTTACCACTGTGAAATCACCTCATCTGGGCCAGATGCAACTTATCAATCATATTCCCACTCAACATGAAGTCAGGGTGCAGTACCTTCAAACAGAAAAGCCCATCCTTTGCTCTTCCTCTCCACCTTCCTCTGGTCCTAATTCATTCCTGAAACTGGAGTGAAACACGTTCAGGAGCCCTCAGGCCAGCTAGGTTTCTCATGCTGCCTTTGTACATCCTGAAGTTGAATTTAATTTATACCAGCTTGTGTCATTACCCTGGTCTTTCTAAAATAGCTGAATCCATCAATGCTCAAACCATTTATGAGAGGATATAAAATTTCTACCTATTTGTGGTGAATTACTGTTATTAATTGAATAAATATTAATACACACATATTTCAAGGCAGAAGATCTTCACATTTTTTTCCACTGAAGAATTTCATTATTTTAATACAATTTAATACCTTAGGTGAATAAATATTTTTAAAAGCTTAAGACAGGGTTTTGTAATTATGCATAGCCACCTGCTCTGAGTCATATATTTAGTTTAGAATGTTAAACCTACAGATTTACAGTTTTTCCATTTGGACTCTGAATTCTGGCCTGAATCTGTCACATAATTTCTAAGTAGTTTTATACACAGAACAGCCTGAACCACAGTCCAAATCACTAAAAGCAAGTCACCAGTTGTGATGGAGGCTAATGTCTCCAAGTCAGAGGGCTGTTATCTGCTATTTATATCAAAGCTTATATAGCAGCTGAGTCAGTATAATAGTGTACTAAAAGTGAAGTGGGTAAATATATTCTATTTGTTAGTTAATGGTTTTCATATGTATAAATTTACTTTCAACAATTTATTGGGGTGTACCTATTCTATTTCCCTTGCAGAATATAGAAATGATGCTTGACACAACTGTGAACGGAGAAATCAATTACAGCTTTACTACTCTGTCTTTAGCCACTAATAAATCCTGAAATTTATTTATTTTAAAAATAAGTTATTAACTAGGAAATATAATTTCAAGCATCATCAGTTCAGTTCAGTTCAGTCGCTCAGTCATGTCCGACTCTTTGCTACCCCATGAATCACAGCACTCCAGGCCTCCCTGTCCATCACCAACACCTGGAGTTTACTCAGACTCACGTCCATCGAGTCAGTGATGCCTTCCAGCCATCTCATCCTCGGTCGTCCCCTTCTCCTCCTGCCCTCAATCCCTCCCAGCATCAGAGTCTTTTTCAATGAGTCAACTCTTTGCATGAGGTGGCCATTATATACAGAAAATATGAGAGTAGAGGTGTGGATGCTAAACACGTGACTACCTCTAGCTCTGGTTTTTCATGGAAATGTAAATGTTATTTATAGCGGCAAATAAACCCTTAAGTTGCTTTAATTAAAACAGTTTCTTTCTTTTGCAGCATTTTACCCAAATCATTGTAGATGAACGTCAAAAATACATCACTGGTTTTAACATGCTGAAGGATGATGCTAACATTTCAATTTTATCTTAAATGCTATTTCAATGAAAAGGTATTTTTCACTAAAAATATAAGCAAGATGAAGTGAGTTGATTTCTGTTTTAGCAATGTGACAGAAAATCATAAAAATATTTGCGATCTCAATTCTTATATCTAAGCTGGGCCTCCCATTTTTGATCAAATATACTCAATCTGATCTCAAAAAGCAGCAATAACAAGTCAGTTTCTAATTTCATACCACAAAGACAACCATAATCCTTCATTTTAATGCAATCCGTTGTAAATCTTAATGCCATGTGTAATTTTTTTGAAGGTAGAAATGTCACTGTTATTTGTCCTCATTCAGATCCCATCTGCAATGCAGCACTAACCGTGAGTGATGCTGATATGTGGTGTCCAGGATATTGTCGTTAGATGTAGCCCTGTGGCAAAGAGGTAATCATATTGATTTTTCACTACTGCAGCAAATACTCTTGTGTCCAACTGCTAAGCTCTGGAAAAAATAAATAAAACCACAACGATCAGATCTGCTGTTGAAGCAAGATTTCAAGTGCTTCCAAATCGTCTTCTGCAAGGTCATTTCAGTCAGTATTACCCTCATAAATGGGATGCACTGGATAGTATTTGCAGCAGTATTACCCTTATAAGTGGAGGCAGTGGATAGTATTTGCAGCTCTCCAAGCTTTCCACTGACCAGTTATTTGGAACTGTTTTCTTCCTGACTATTCTTATAGGTGTCAACACAAAATGTTAAGAAACAACTTGTTTTATAAATGAAGATATAAGCAATATGTGTACCACTCTGAGTAACAGGGAAATAGAATTAATAAAGCCATGTTGTGCTTTAGTTTTCATGGAATATCTAACAAAGGATTTTTACAAAATGAATGAAATATAATTTTGAAGGATAGGAAGATTTTTAAAAATGTGTTTCAAGAAAGAATTGTTTTAAGTGTCAGTGAATTTGTTTTTTATTTGTGTATTCTAAGTGTTTTACTTTGTGCTGGTTTCTGTTGTATTACTATTGACACTGTTCAGAATACAGTAGATAAAATTATCTGATTTCTACCTGACTGGGATTTATAAAGTATTTTTGCAGTTATTTCATTTTTCCATTTAGTATAGCTATCCTGAGAAAAAATAGTTTTAATAAATACTATTAATCTTTGTTTAGGCTAAAAGGAGTGATATAAACTTATTAGCTTATTTGTTATAAAACTATTTTAAAGATTTTGAAGTTATTTTCATTCATTCTTCATTCAATCATTCCCTTATTCAAAATGTACACGCTGAGCTCATAGGATTCTTTCTGCCCTCAAGTAGTGTCATGTGTGGGAGGAAGCATTGAAACATAAAGAAATTAGTGCCATATCAAGTCAGCTTCAGAACAGTGATATGTCATGATGATAAAATACTCTATTGCTTTCTGCTTAACATCATCCAATGGTGTTATGCTGTATGCCAAGTCCATTTTTTCTATTAGGTTCTACATAGGTCTACGTGATCTGGATTCTCTCTTGTTCTCATTATAGACTTTCGTCTCTTCCTATCCAGCCTCTTTCTTTTCCTCCTTCTCTTTCTCCTTCTTCTGTTTCAATCAGTAAATCTTTGATTTCTCTGTGATGTGTATCACATGACTCTTTACCTAGATGGATGGTCTCATCTATGAATCTTCCTATAGGTTAGAAATCATCTCAAATGTCACCTCCCGAAGAGATTATCTTAAGTATAATTTCCCATTCTCCATTCCTTATCATTTTACTCTTTTGATTTCTTCCATAACAGTTAAAATCCTAAGAGAAGATTCTCCCCCCTGCCCCCTCATCAAATATTATCTGCCCCTTCAATGAAATGCACTCTGTCTAGACTGATCACAATTACAGTGCTTGGCTCAGGGTAGATAATCAATAAATATTTGTCAAATAAATGAATAGACAGTATTTAAAAATAATGTTGTATATTCCTAGTGCCAATTATAGAAGTTTTTAATTACAGGTACTCAAATGTTTAGCAAATTATTGAACCCTGTTTTCATAATACACATGAAAGATAAGCCAACTTCAGGTAAAAGGTAAACAGACATGATGAGAAGATGAAAGAGCATGTATAGTAATGTAGAGTCATGAATGATTTATGTAACTTGAAGCTATATGTAACTTTATATAACTAAGACAAATAGTCAAATTTCAGGGTAAAAATGTACTAGATAATAAATTATTATGGTAAAGAGAGAACATGAATGTGAAAGTTCTAATATGCAATGAAAGAAAATTTGGATTGTGTCTATTAAATGATACGGATTCACAGAAAAGTAAAAAGCAAGTGAGAGTGATCAAAGTTGCTATTTGTATGATTCTTGAATTTTTTTTTAATAAGAGGATTGAAATATTATTCTACTGGCAGTACAGAGAAGGTTGAGACTAGAGGAAGTGAAGACAAATAGAAACCCACATGATAATTAAAGAAAAAGATGGGGAAGGTCTGAACTAAAGCATTGTCAGAGAGGAAGACTCGGATTTAAGAGGTACTTCTGAGATAACATACGGAGAGACTATTGTGAAGTGACAGAGGGAAAAATGAGTAAAAGATGAAGCCAAATTTGACTAAATTACCAGGATTGTTAGTTGGCCATGAAAGGAAAATTTTAGAAAATAAAGCGTAATGAGCTTGATCTTGACAATTTTGAATTTGAGTATCTATTGTCATCTCAAAATGAAGATGTTTAGATAATCAGTAGGTTCTGGACACATTAGTAAGTAGATTTCATTTGAAAAGCAACAGAGTCTGCTCTGATTTGATAAGTATTTTTTATGTGTGGTTAATTAATAGATATTACAAGGGTAAATAAGAATAAATAAGTGCAATTCATCAGATCATAAAGAGTGAAAAAGGAAGAACCATGTAAACCTTGAAAATGTCTACATCTATATTTAGGTTCACTGCTGTCTTCTTGGTGGAGAAGGCAATGGCACTCCACTCCAGTACTCTTCCCTGGAAAATCCCATGGTTGGAGGAGCCTGGTAGGCTGCAGTCCATGGGGTCGCAAAGAGTTGGACATGACTGAGTGACTTCATTTTTAGTTTTCACTTTCATGCATTGGAGAAGGAAATGGCAACCCACTCCAGTATTCTTGCCTGGAGAATCCCAGGGATGGGGGAGCCTGGTGGGCTGCCATCTATGGGGTCGCACAGGGTCAGACACGACTGAAGCAACTTAGCAGCAGCAGCAGCTGTCTTCTTGAAGCTTCCCTGGTAGCTCAGTGGTAGAATCTTCCTGCCAATGCAGTAGATGTGGGTTCGATTCTTGGGTCTGGAAAATCTCCGAGAGAAGGAAATGGCAACCCACTTCAGTATCCTTGCCTGGGAACTCCCATGGACAGAGGTGCCTGGAGGGCTACAATCTATGAGGTTGCAATAGAATCAGACATGACTGAATAACTAAACAACAACTGTCTTCTTCCAATGGTAGCTGTTGCTCACCATGTCTGGCAAAAATAGTGAGTAATTTTATCAAGTTACTATATAAACTCACATTCAGAGAAAAACATTTACAAAAGTGTTTCTGGCTAAGTTAAACATGTAAATTTTAATGATATAAGTGAGTTTAGTCAAATGACATCATAAAATATATAATTTATCATTTGGTTTTACTTAGAAACATGAAAATATAATTAATTAAATATTTCTTAATTCTCAATAAGTTTAGATTTGATATGGATAAAAGTATGTTCTAATCAGATAGAAAAGATACAACAATGTGTAGCCAAAACAGTTAGCAAAAAGGTTACTTTTTAAATTTTGTGGCCTATATTTTGGAATGGGATTATTGGCCAAATGATAAGTATTTCTGTTTGGGAGAGCTATCCCTTTCTCATCCAGACAGTCTCAACTGCTCAAAACATGAGTAGAATAAACTATTGTATATATTGTATATGTCCCTATAGGGAGACAAAAATAAACATATATGGAAATAATGCAATTATGATATCTATACTATGCATATGATATGGAAATAAAATATCTCCCTAAGAAATCTATGATTAAATCTGTGTCCCATATCTACAAATCTAATACTTAAAGGCAGCTCTATTCATTCATGTCAATGAAAATGTAATAGCTTTGTAACTCTTAATCAGAAAAGTACTTTGCAAACAGAAAGTTACAGGTAAATTTCAATTGATGACCCTGGGTTGTGTTTTCCTTCTGTTACACAAAATCAAGAGAAGTGTTGCCAAAAGAGTGTTTAGGGTAAGAAAAAGGAAACAAAAAATAACCTCCAGATGTTCTTGAACAAAATTTAATTCCTATTACTAGTCTGTACAGTGAACAGTTGGAAACTTATGATTCATTGATTCAATTACTGTTAATTTTGTGGCAGTAATTTCCTAACCTTTCGATTTGATTGAGGTAAAGCCCATTATGCAATGTCTTATTTTATTTCATACTTGCCAAGCATCAGATTTACTTTGTATTTGATGCAGATAGAATATAAGTGTACTATAATGGAATATTTTAAAATAAAATACCAGAAAAGTATGCCAACCAATTTAAACCCAAAAAAGAGCATCACATTATCGTATAATTTAATTATGTGCTCCATCGTGAAATCTCAATGAGTTAAAGCACTCAATCTATTCTCTTTTTGAGTTTTCTTGTGTTTTAGCAGGAAGGGGAATTGCTTGAACAACTTAGGCAGATAGAAAGATTAGGTCTCAAAGCAAATCTTTTGGAAGGAGGTGTTAAATGAGCCACTGCTGATTAAAATTACATCAATATCAACTACAAAGATAAACTGATAGATACATTAATTTTCATATAACAGAGAAAGAATGAATATACCCTATTGTGAAGAATTCCACTCCTGAAAATACTTTACAGATATGAGTGCTTTTGTGTACCAGGAAACATACACAAGAAAAAAATCATAGAGTATACTCTTCACTGAAAATAGACTGATTAAGTAATGTGTGCCATAATCACCAATGGCATATTATGCACCAATAGACATGAGTGAAATAGTTACATACCAAGATATTGATTAATTTTATGGCATAAAGTTTAAAAAATCTGGAGACATACAACGCAATGTATGCTGTATGATTCCAGTTATATATATTTTAAAAACTGAGAATACTCAGGAAAATTTAGGAATAAATAATTGGACAGTACCTGCTATGGACTGAATGCTTGTGTCTCCTTCAAATTACTGTGTTGAAACTCTAATACCCAATGTGATGGTATTTAGAGATCAGACCTCTGGAAAGTATTTAAGTCATGAGAATGGTGCTCTCAAGATGAGATGAATGCCCTTGTAAAAAGGGCTCTCTTCCATGTCAGAATGCAGTGAGAAGACAGCTGTATGCAAACCAGGAAATGGGCCCTCACCAAGAACAAAATCTGCCAGCATCTTGATTGTGGACCTCCCAGCTGCCAGAACTGTGAGAAACAAATATTTGTTGTGGGAGGCACTCAGACTACAATAATTTATTATAGCAGCCTGAACAGACTGTAACAGGAACCTAAAGTGAAAGGCAAGAGGAACTGCAATAAAGTCCATTAGGGGAGTTAATTTTAGGGGATGGGCTACTTATTCCAAAGAGGCACACTGGAAGAGAGGTGTTGGGTTGCTGAATAATATTTCATTCCTTGATCTTTAACAGTTGAACATTATTTGATAATTGGTTAAGTGATGCATGTATGGTTTTGTGTATTCTTCATTATATTTTGTATGTCACAATAAATTTGGTTAAAAACAAAAAGAAGGATCAGAAAGGGATCAAGAAAATAAATAATTCTAAGAGTAATATTTAAGAGGAGAAGTAAATTCAAGGATGCTTACACTCAAACATGATAGAGTGGAACTGAGACTGATCTCTACATATTCTCCATCTATGGGGAGATTTGTCTTGCCAGGTTGCTCTCAGTCTACTGCTTTGCATATAAGCTAGTTAGCTGAAATATAATGCATGCTACAACTATCTAGTTGTTTATACAACAACTACTAGTTGTATAATTACAACAACTCCGTATTTAGCATCCTGAATATGGAGTAGTTGTAAAATACATGGTTGCCAAATGTAAAACTAATGTTATTTATATTAAATTAGTGAGAAAAAATTTAAAAATTTTAATAGGATGGTAAAGGGAACTAATTAGAAGTGAAAACTCCTGCTTTAAAAAAATTAATAAAGTTGCTGCTACTGCTGCTAAGTCGCTTCAGTCATGTCCGCTTCTGTGCGACCCCATAGACGGCAGCCCACCAGGCTCCCCTGTCCCTGGGATTCTCCAGGCAAGAACACTGGAGTGGGTTGCATTTCCTTCTCCAATGTATGAAAGTGAAAAGTGAACGTGAAGTTGCTCAGTCGTGTCTGACTCTTAGCGTTGAGTCAAAACTAATTAATGTAGTTTACCTTTAAAATTAAGTAATTATAATTCTCTTAATTTACAATGTTGAAATATTTATAAGAATTTAATTATGTTCAAATACTACATGTTTTTGCTAATACAGATTACTAATATTATGATGTCACATGGCCAGCCCTTCTTGCATATCTGAATAGAGAAGGAAAAATGTTGCAGGGTGATGTTTTCTCTTGTTATGAGAAAAGTAATTTCTTGATTTCTTAGTGTTTAGATTTATTTCTATTACATGAGACAGCTCACCAAATAATGCCTAGAGTGACTCTGAATAATGTGGCCATGTAAACCATTTGCTTCCTTCCTTATTACTAGTGCATTATTAAACTTACCAGTTAAACAATTAAGGTTTTTAACTAGTATGTATACATGAAAATGCTTAGTGACTTGCAAAAGAATAAGTATGATTCGGCAGAAAGCCGGTAAGGTGTTTGTCTCCATAGCTAAAGTGAAGCGACGAGTTTAGGCAATCACTTGGTTAATTCAAGCATTAAAACTGTTTTTGCTTCAGTTGCCTAGATAATCAAAATCAAGCTGCTGGGAATTTTGCCTATATTTTCTTAGCATTTTGTTCCATTTTTAAGTGAGTTTGGTCATAGAAATGTAACTTCAGATATTTTCAGGGCTATTAGTTATAGGGAAATGAATGTAACTTGCTACTTTCATCACTCAGATGTTGAGGTAACTCTGGATTAAATGCACAAATGAAGTTTCCAAACTTTGTTTTGAATTACTCAATCTATCTTCTGCTCTTTGCCTCTACCTTGGTCCTCCTCTGTTCTTCTTGTTTCTTATCTCTTTTATTTCTAATATGCACACACACACACACACACACACACACACACACACACACACGTTTATGTATTACCTGCAGGCTCATTGATTCAGTCGTGTCTGACTCTTTGCAACCCCATGAACTGTAGCCTGCCAAATGGTGTCTATAGAATTCTCCAGGCAAGAATACTGGAGTAGGTAGCTGTTCCCTTCTCTAGGGAATCCTCCCAACCCAGGGATTAAACCCAGGTCTCTCACAATGCAAGAGGATTCTTTACCAGCTAAGCCACCAGGGAAGCCTAATTAAAGTATACTGTTCAGTAATTATTACTCTTTTTATTTTTTTTGCTTGCTTTAACTCAAACAGAACTATCAAGTCAATGGGTCAAAACTTTAATATGCAATAAAACCTAAAAAGACAAACTGTTAAAAGTCTTAAATATCTGAACTAGATGGTGACATTTATTTCCTATTCATATTTATTGTAATTTCTCAGGAAAACTAATCACAATTATTTTCTTTGATTTATGAAAAGTTTTTACAGCATTTTGGTGTAAATATGTATACTTTTCAAAACTAAGAATTTTGAAAATTAGATATCTCAGAGGAAATGAGAATTTTTCCTCCAAGCAAGCTTCTAATATTCTACATCTTAGTACAAATGGAACATTTAATAGTGAATACTAAATGATATCCATCCATTCTTTTGTACTTATATAGTTCCGCTTTATTTCTCTCCTATAGTGCTCACTGCATGATAGTATTATTCTGCACATCTATCTAGTCATCCCTTAAACCCAGCACAGTGCCTGGTTTGTACTTATACAGGGAATAGCTAAAATATTCTTTTTTAATATATTAACAATTTTGCCAACTAGTGATGATTCTTAGATAACAGTCTATCAAAAACAGTACCCAAGTCCAGAAAAGAATACTACTATCTAGACTTTCTAATAAATTATTTTTAAAGTATTTTGAATTTATGGTACTTTTTAATGTACTTAATAATCAGAGTGAGAGTGTGCTTTGCCTAGTAACTCAGTAGTTACTAGGCTCTTAAAGGTCTTCAATATCCAAGTTAATTCTAGACTTAATTTAATTATTACCACATAAACAGGAAGCACTCGCTCCCCATTATCATTTAATTCCTATGATACCTATACTGAAAATGTTTCAATTATAAATAAAAGTTGCTGCTGACCAGAACACAAACAACTTTGCTGACAAAAATTCAATAACAAATGAGTGACCCAATTGCCAGTGTAATTTCCCTAAGGAGCAATTCTTTCCATGAAGCTAGCCAAAGAGCTCATGTCTTTTCATGTTACCACCTATATGAATCACAGAATATTGATTTCTATATTAACTCTCAGAGAGCCTGACCTCCTTATAACAGTGCATGTGTGTTTCCATCTGAAGTGCCACTGAGAGGGGTTGTGCACTTGAATAATTTTCTCCACACCCCTGGGCTCTCCTTGAGAATAAATACACATACATATTTATGATGTGGCTCCATTTACTTAGGAGTCAAAAACAGCTGCATAATAAAAGCAATGATGTGTTTTAAAATGAATAGCAAATCTCATCATCCTTAATACAGACACATGCTGTTAATTCTGAATCCCTAAATTTTTATGGAAGCAGCCTCCTCTCTTCATCCTCATAGACTACGATGTTTAACTTTCTGCTTATTGACCTGGATTTAGGAACACAACCTGTAAGAAACACGACAGTAAGATAGTCCTATGATATATTTACCTCTGAATTCTTATGTTTGGTCTCCAGCAGTTATATGTAGTGGCATATTTTCAGAAAGTGTGGAACCTGAATCCCTTAGCCAGAAATGTAAACTTGGTCATCTTTATATTCAGCTCCTTTTCCTCCAGACTATGGCTCTCTTATTCTGTATGACTACCTCTTCTGTAATAAGTATATGACAACAGGCGCTCTCTCTACTGAATTACTTAATCTCATTTGAGTGCTGTATAAATTTAGCTTGAAAATTAATGAGGAAAGTCCTACATGATTTCCTTCACAAAGTTATTTTGTCTCGACACAAGCAAATTCTTACTAACAAACAAGAATGGCTGAATTTCAGTCTTCAGGGGCAAACGTTTTTGTGTGTTACTCTCAAACAATTACAATTATTAGACATATGTCCTGACTGCTACATTGGATCCCATTAGCCCCCAGAATATCTCTGACCTACAGAGGGCTGAATGTCACTTCTGAATGCTTTCATCTGATGAGGTCAGGGCCAAAGAAATAATCATTTTTATTAACTCAAAATTAACTTAATTCAGACTTTAATTATATCTGCCAAATCCCTCATCTTTGGCCATATTTTACTGGCTAGAAGCAAATCACAGGTCTCACCCACAAGCAAGAGGAGGGCATTACACAGAGCATGAGCACCAGGAGATGGAGATCATGGGGGTCATCTTCTATTAATGCCTACCAGAGAGGGAGAATCAATAGGAATTCCCAATAGATAAGATACATGGTTCAAGTGAAACAGAGAGGAAAGGACAACCCCTTGATTTTTGCCTGAACAAAAGGAGGGATGATGAGTTATGCTAGTCCTCAGGTGGAGTGACTAGAGAACAGAAGTAAAATAATTTCTTTTGGACACGTTACATTTAAAATGTCAGTTAAAAAATCAAATAGGATACTGAGCAAATCATCTACCATGCAAGTCTGGAAAACAGAGGAAAGTCCGAAAGAAGAGCTCATTTTCAATTTATACTGTCTTATTAAAAATGTATCATATAAAGCATTGCAAGGTAAAAAACAATCTAATACTATATACCTTACAATGATAGATTAAACACACACATAGAGAAATACATGTGCTAACTGAATTTTCATAAGCTTTTCCTCAAATATTACATCTCAGAGTAACTGTATCTCTAAATATAATAACTTTATCCTTTATATGGAATTCTCTGGACTTAAAAACATAATATCAGCTTCATTATAAGTGATATAGATAGTAATGTTCATATTTATTATTTCACATATATCTCTTTTCATATAATGTTATTGTCATTATCTCATCTATTTTATTTGGTTTTGAGAGTTACAATAATATAATATGTTTAGATGCATATTAAACACTAAGATTATGAAACTGCTAGATTTGATTTGGATGACTTGCTATTCTGGGTGAATAAATTCTTCATTTTAATTATTTTCTGAGAATCAATAACATGGTAGATGAGAGAAAAAAAAATTATGTTTGCTTTATGTTTTGGAAAGAAAGAATTGCTATAACCAAGGTTTCTCTATTTATATTTTACATAATTAAAATGTTCCTGCTTAGAGAACAAATTGGATTGTATTATTAAATTAAGCATTGTGATGATGTAGAATTGAAAAAGAAGCATGTACTGCCAGTGGGCATTTCAAACTGCTAAGCTTTGATGACATTCCAGATAGTAAAAACATTCAGGATTAGAACTAGGTGGAAACAATGTATTTCTGGCAAGTGTGACTCAAATTAATGTGTTTATTTGCAAACTATAAATAAACATGTTTGTCATAATTTCATTTTTGTGCAGAACCGGTGCTGTATTGAAATAATAGTCTAGTCAAAGCTCGGTCTACTCATATTCTAAGCCATTCAGTGGTGAGCGGCTTAGAATTATAAATCTCTGAACACGTATGGAAGCCATATGGCAAACATATCAGGAAGTTTAAATTTTAAATTATGAGCAGGACTTCGCTAAAATTTCCCTGGATACTCTGCTCTGTGTGATTAATCTGAATTACTCTCACTTTTTCTAAGGATGTTAGTATTTCATTCAATATTGGCGAGAGACAGAAACAGACGAAGTAGTAAGCCCCTACCTTTTCTGAGCTTCAGTAAAAAGGAGAGAAGGGAAACTGTAGCAATTTTTAACCTCATAGTTAAGATAATACTGTTTTTAACCTCATAGTTAAGATAATATTGAAAATGAAATAACATTCCAGATTTACTCTAACTATAATTATAATACATATTTATGTGTTCCATAACTTATAAATTATACTTTTCTCCATATCTTACTTATATATTTCTCAAAATAAAGTTTCCAAACTATTTATCTTTTCAAGCTACTGTGGTTTATACACAATAGAACCTTTTCTCTACTATTGCTATTCTATAAGATAAAAATTGCAATGTTTTTCCTAACACACAGTCATAGTAAATATTTTTTAGTGCCAGTTCTTTGGAAAACTACAATTAAATACTGTTAAATTCATCAGCCTGGAAAGGAAAAAAAAAAGTATGCTGTTGTTACTTTATTCAGAATTATTTATGTACTTTTGTTTGCAAAGTGCCACAATAATTTAATGCATGTATTTATTTGTTTAGGTCAGTAGTTTGCTGCTCATAAGTATTTGATAAGCATCTAATCTCTCCTGTTCTCCAGAATTTAGCTAAAACATCAATGTTGTAAAGATTAGAGTGAAACTGAGATATAAATATTCAGCAGAGAATAAACATTTTCCTAGAAATGAAATCCCTCTAAGTGTTATAGCACTGTTACAATGTGGCTTTAATCATATAAAAATGTATTTTTATATTTTTAGAATCTATGCAACATACTGATATTCATATGGCTTTATCACTAAAGGACAGCCGCTTTTCTGATTAAAAGGACAGAGTCACTAAAAGAAAAAATCATTTTTTTTCTTGCAAATTTTAAAGGATTATAATAACAAATTCTACTGAAAAAAAAATCATCATGTAATGAAAATTCTTCCTAACATTATTGCTAAGTGATTAGGGAAAGAGAAAAATTTACTATTTTAGCACTCATAAAAATCTCTGTATCTGCCTTAAAAATAAATAATTGCTCATACATTTGAGTTTTCCATACAAATCTACACATAATGACTATTTCAAGCCAGTATAATTAAGACAATAATTTAGAAATTCTATATCGAATAATGAGGAATGGTCCTTCTACATAATATTCTTGTAAAAATACCAAACTTTCTTCAGAGAATCTTACAGTTTTTTTTATTTTTCAAACTTGCCCTGATGACAAGGTTAAATACGTATCCATAAATACACAGCCTTGCCTCTATTGTCTTTAAACACACTCCAATGAGTTTTCTTCCAGTCTTCCCACTGATACTTTGGGTGGATTTTACAGCTTTCCAGATGCTTTTTACTAAACAAGATCTCCTATCTTTAGTTCTTAAAAAAACCAAGACAAGCTTACACTGAAATTTTAATTTGCATATAGTAGTTTAAATGTCTGCAGTCTGCCTAGCTCAATTCTGACCTACAGTCTCAGGGCTAGGTGGAAGGAGAGAGAAAGGTGGTGAAGAAAGTAGCTTTTTTCTTATTCTGACTTAAATTTTTCAGATTACACGTTCCACATCTCGAGTCCTCTCTTGTAACTTCAGTTCCATTATATCCTTCTTGTGCCTAGCAAGTTCCACATCCCTTGGTAGCAGTTCAAGCCATTTTCATTGCCCTTTCTTCAGTTTTTATCAGCTCTCCTGACATGAGAGAAGTGTACTAGCAAAAGGGGAAAGTTTCTTTGCCATGGATGACAGGGATGGTGGGTTTGGATATGGTTAGGTGATTTACTCTAAGCATATGTCTATTCACCCAACAAGTATCTAAATATATTCCTTTTAATAAAATCACTTGTAAATAATAGTTACTATTAATAATACTATGCTATATCTTCAGGACGACTACATTGACATTATGATAAGTAAGCTTTTACCTCGTCCTTCCCTGAATTACATTGCAAAATATCACAGTAACTGAGAAATAATGGTTCAGTGCTTGAATTGCTCCTAATTCTCAGCATTCCTGACCAGAGAGAATTTTAGATTTCCTTGTTATATTTGTGAATCAGATAGCTAAAATAGCTTCAGGGACCCTACAGGAAATTAGATAAAGCAGATTAGCTAAGAGTTAATAGAGAGGGATAGGAATCTGTCCAAAAGAGAGTATTACGTTATACAGGATAAAACAAACAAACAGTAATGCAGTCCCATACTCCACCCCCAGCCCACAAAAAACAAACACTTGTATACACCAATTAAATTTATCTCTAATGTGATTTTGTGATCACAATCCTAGAGGTATAATGCAAATGAGGTGCAACTTCATTTTTTTTTACTAGTACTTACATGGTTTCAAATGTTTACATTTATATGGCTGATCTACATGCACATCTTCACAATATATTATGTGATATATAAATACATTATCATCTCCTTAGTTGCCTTAATTCAGTTTATTAAGGTTTCCATTTCTTTGCCAGTGATTTTGAGAGGCCAAATTTGTCACTCAGCATCATCCAGGAGGTGCTAGTGATAGAGAACCTGCCTGCCAATGCAGGAGTCCTAGGAGACACAGGTTCAATCCCTGGTTCAGGAGGAGGACATGACAAGCCACTCCAGGACTCTTGCCTAGAGAATCCCAAGGACAGAGGAGCCTGGTGGGCTATACAGTCCATGGGGATCACAAGAGTCAGACATGACTGAGCGACTTAACACTTTCACTTTCCCTTCACTTAACTTTCAATTCAGGTCCAACAGTAATATAACAATTCATGCACCAAAACGAAACTGTTTTAATTAAATCAACTTTATCAAGAGCTATCTCCACTTCCCTAATTTACCTCTATTATCAATGTTTTTGTCTTTCCTACTTATTTATTTTTCCAGATAAAAATTAACTTATCTAGCTATAAAAAACCTTTGGCACATTTAGTTGGATGATGTTAAATTTCTATACGAAAAGGGAAAACTTATATTCTTTTGAAGTTGAGTGTGAAATAACGTGAAAGAATAGAAACTGGGAAATACTGACACAAAGCCAGTTTACACCTACTCACAGGACCTTTGATCAGGTGCTCACAAGAATGTCAGGTACAAAGTGGCCTCTGTTGGGATGCAGGCCCAGAGAAGGATACTGCCACTGTTGCAGTATACTTTTGCTTAGAAACTTCCATCCAAAGAAAATAAGCCTTAAGCTCCTGGAGGAAAATGAATGAACTCTCAGTATGTGGAGGAACACTTTTGGCAGTGGGAAAATGGTAAAAGAAAACAAACAACAACAACAACAACAAAAAAAAAAAAAAACAAGAAAACCACCATCCCTATGGCTAAAATGTGACAAGCATCCTACACCAATGCTATTTTAAGCCTCCAAACTTTGAAGGACTAGCAGGAAATTCTCTACATAAACTTATTGAAGATATAAGACAGAGTTTGACTACCATGGGAAAGAGGCAAGATCACTGTGAAGGGTGAATCTTTGCGACCTAGAGACACAGAGCCTGCCTAGCAGTGAGGCTGAACAAGATAATAGAGAACATAGCTTGTTACCAGCATCAAGCCAGGAAACACCAGGATAAAAAATAGCAGACTGCAATGGAGAAGGGGCAAGAGGATGAAGAGAGACTTTCCACTGAAGTGCAGGTACAAAGAATAATTGAAAAATTGAATGCAAGCAGAAACACCAAGAAAAGCCCTTCATCATCCTAGCTGCAAGAGAAATGCAAAGCCATTTGTGCACTAAATTTAACTATAAACACTACAAAATACAAATGTGGTTTAACCCATCACTAGGTTAATAAGTCAAATCCTTACACTAGCAGCCTAGTATAAGAGAAGATGTGACATTTCCTGGCAAGAATCAACAATTATCACACACACATAACCACCATCAACAACGACAGGACCAGATTTATAGTGGACCTAGATGTTTGAGCTATTAGCTAGGAAATTTAAAATAACTATGATTTACATGTTAAAAGTTTTAAAGGAAAAGGTAGACACATTGCATGAACAGATGGGGAATTTCAGCAGAGATGGAGACTATAATATACACTCAATTTTTCAAGTCATTTCAGCTAACTTAGGTTTAAGGACTTAACTATTAGCTCTGGGTCTTGTACTTTAGTTATAAAAGTAAGCCTGGCTTTGTTATTAAGTGGTTATCAATTATTTGCAACATGGTCTTAAATGCAAAATATTAGCTTTTTTAAGATAGATATTAAAGAATGCTATCAGCCCATTAATCACAAAATAACAATCTCCTTCAGCTTCTTGCACAGTTTGAATCAACCAACACTATTAGATGTATGATATTATTTAATCCTATATAGTATACAATTAATCTCTAAGATCAATCAGTTTTTCTCATTGACCACATTAAACTATTAGATAAAAATATGTGCATATGAATAGACTTGCTTCTAGCATATCTTTAACTAAAGTTGAAATTTCTGATTGTTAGGAATCCTAGAATAGTTTAACTTAGCCATCTGAATATGTTTAGGTAATTATAAATATTCTCATCTAGTGTAAACAATTAAAATGAAAAGAATATTTTCAGCTCATCCAGATTCACAGAGGTTGGTTAAGAAATAATCTTCCCTTCAGATTCATAGCATTCTGATGATACTTTCTTGTAAAAATTAGGCAGTAACCACACATATTAGAAAAAAAATCTACTGTATGCGTCCCACCTAAAATAGTCACAAGGAAAGGAGGTTTGTTCTTCCACTCTCATTATCATTGTCCTGAAGTGTATATGGCATTAAAAAAGAAATAAATATAGTACAACTCAAAATTTTTAAAAAGAAGTAAATTGTATTTATTCGAAAAGGCATAACTATATTTATACACAAAATTAAGTATAAAAAGCTAACAGAATAAGTTTAATAAGGTTGCTAATTTTAACATTTTTATAAAAACAAATTGTACTGCTATAGCAACGAATAAAAGGAAATTAAAACAGACATATTAAGTACAGCCACATCATAGAATTAACAGCAAGCTGGCTCTATACTTTTGATGAAATATAAAGATTTTAGTGTAGCCCAAAGAACAAAACTGTAAGACTTCTACAAGTCTTGATTTTAGACTTATTATAAAACTACAGTAATTAAGGCAGTGTCATATTGGCATAAAGAAAAATATATAGAAAATAAAAAATAGTGTAGAGAATATACAGATAGATCCACACACATATGTTCAACAGATTTGGAAAAAGTGCCAAGACAATTTAATGAGGAAAGAATAATTGTTTTCAGCAAGTGGTGATAGAATATTGGATAAAGCCAGTGCAATTTTCTTGCATTGCTTTTAGAAACAGAAAATAGTATAATCACATTCTACCCCTAGGTGTTTGTGTAAGATAAATGAATACATATGTCCACACAAGGTCTCACACTTGAATGTTTATAACAAATTTGGGTATTACATGACACAAACATAACACAAAACTGGAAGCGAACAGATTAACAATGCAGTACCGCCTAGCCCTAAAGAAACAAGCAAATGGGACATGAAATGAATCTTAAGCCAGTAACATCAGATGAATGATGCCTGTCCAAGAAGCCTCCAAAATACTAAATGTTGCTTTATTTCACTTTTGTAAAATTCTATAAATTATAAACTAATCCACTATGACAGAGAGCCTAGTGGCCATTTGGGATGGAGAAGTGTATGTTTCCCACAATGGAAATAGCATAGGGAAATCACCTTGAGCATATTATAAGCCAAATACCCTGTGGAGCTGAGATTAGGTGGTGAGTCTTCTGTGGGAACATGTCTCACTCTTATTTGGAAAGAGGGTAAGATAAATTTCAGCATCAAATGAATTTTCACTCTGAACGCAAATGAAAAATTTGTGAAATTTTCATGTTTATTTTCTCTTTTCTTCTCTCAGATATTCACCACCTCCTTTCCCATACCTTTATTTTTTCCTTTTAAGGTCAGTTATATTGCATTATGTCATTTTGAAAGTGATGTACATTGACCTCTTTGCCTCAATTATTATGGATTAAGTCGTACCTTTATACCAGGATCAGTTTATTCTTTCTTCCAGATATGCTCATCTGTCATCCTGACAAGTTTTAGTCAATTGCATTATTTCTAGGCCAAAATAATCCTTCCATTGGCTTGAGTCATCTCAGTGCTTGAAAATCGCCAGCTGCTTTCTGTTGCCACACCACCATAGAACTTGAAGCCCTCATACACAGTGCCAGCTGACAAGAGAGAATACTCTGCTTTCTCCCTGACCAAACTGCCTGCACAGAAGCTCTGGCTTCTTCAGTGGTAGTGGGAGGGCTGTGCAACAGAGCACAGAAGTGCCACGGAGGTTATGCCTCTTGGGGTGACTCTGAATAAGTGAGAAGGGAATCTAGGGCCATCCAGAAACTCAATGATGCCATAATACACCTCTGGAGACCTGGTCCTTGACTGCAAAAGCACATGTGTTTATTGGGAAGCTCTAGCCAGCTGGTCCACCACATTACATTTGACCTTCCCTTCTTTTCTTCCAATTTCTCAGTACATTTTCCCTGGGATTGCATCCTTCCCATAAAGTATTATCATCCAAGCCTTGGCTTCAGGGCCTGCGTTTTCAGAGAGCCCAGTTTAAGTCATTCATTCATGCCACTTTTCTATAGCCTCTGCTCTAAATGTCAACAGGATTGATAGGTAATGGTGGTAATATTAAAGTGGAGATTTTCTGCTTTAGAAATTAATCTACATAGTGATCGAACAGCAGTCCTTTTTGTTACACTAGTCACTTGTGTTAGGTAAGTAAGGTATGAATAAAATGTTAGACAGATGGAGAGATATTCCATGCTCCGGGGTTGGAAAAATCAATATTGTAAAAATAACTATACTACCAAATGTAATCTAAAGACTCAGTGCAATCCCTATGAAATTACCAATGGTATTTTTTACAGAACTATGACAAAAACAAAAAAACAACACAATTCATATGAATAAAATGTTAGAAAATAAGACAACAATGAAAAAAGTCCTTGCACTTGGTAAACAATTATTTGGGGAAAAAATGGATGAAAAATGAATGCCTTATCCTTTTTTTCTTGTTTGTTACATGTTTCCTAGTAATTTAACATTATCATTAACCATAGATTATCGTATAGTCAAATATAATGTGTTTTATTACATAATGTACTATTTTTAGATTAAGCAGATTTTACTGGACAAATTTGGGTTAAGGTCTTAATTAATGATTTTTATTGTACTGTCTTTTTTTAGGATTCTTAGAGCATTAAGAAAATGTGCTGACCTAGACAGAGGCAGATGACATAGGATCAGTGGCAGCTCACTGACATTAAGTCATTTATCAAACGCTGACAAATCACTGTTAATTTGTATTGATTCACTAGCTGGGCTTAGTGAATTGAAAAGACAAATCCAAATATACACTGAACAGAAATGGGAAACTTGACTGCTTTCATCAAATCAAAGTCAAGTCAAGCTGAAGTTTTTCTTATTTTCGTTCATTTAGATTTTAGATTTTTCTATTAAATTGAACAAAACACTTGGTATAATTGCTCTAGATACAAGGAAGATTTTGCTCTTAAGAACCAAAACTTTATCAAGAGTTTCATGACGTTGTAGAGCGCTTCAGATTTGCATTTTGAAATGGAATCTTTCTACCAGGGTCAGAGTTTAATTGCTTATGAATAGAAAATTTCACTTGCTTCAGCATAATTTCAAAATGTGCTTCTTAAAATCTTGTTACTTTTTAAAACTCATAGTATTAAGTTATATATTTGATATATTACATGATATACTGAAAAAGCTCACACACTTTGACCAATAATCTAGTATTTTATATGCCATATAAGAATATACCTGTATTTTCTACATTTGATCATGTGGTATAAACAGATATATATTCTTGAATTCAATAGCCACTACATAAATCTATAAGAAAGATCCTCTCCACATTTAAGAGGGGAGTTAAGCTTATAAATTTAGCTTTATTTCTTAAAAATAAAATTTAAAAATGCATATCTATTTCTAAAATTTCACCAAAACTTGTCCATCTTTACTAAGAAAAATATCAATATATTTCAGTTATATACCACAATGTATAATACTTGTAGCTATAGTTATTCTCTTCTGTTTATGAGCTTCTCTGGAGATATATATGAAAACCTACTTTATAACTGAGAGGCATTAATTTTTTTAGTGCAAGTTAATTTTCTGACAATGATATAACAGCTGTGTAATTTGACTCTTTATTTCCTATTTAATAAACATATTCCCTTAGCACTCTTCTGTTTAAAATATCAGGCTTCCCTGATAGCTCATATGGTAAAAAAAATCCACCTACAATGCAGGGGACCAGGGTTGATTCCTGGATCTGTCTGGAAGATCAATCAGGGAAGGGATAGGCTACCCACTCCAGAATTCTTGGGCTTCCCTGTGGCTCAGCTAATAAAGAATCCGCCTGTAATGCAGGAGACCTAGGTTCAGTCCCTGGGTTGGGAAGATCCCGTGAAGAAGGGAAAGGCTACCCACTCCAGTATTCTTGCCTGGAGAATTCTGGTTGTATAGTCCATGGGGTGGCAAAGTCGGACACAACTGAACGACTTTCACTTTCCTTTCCTGGCACTCTTCATTTAGGTCAGCAAGCATACTGTCAAAAATCTAAAAATAGTGACATTTAAAACACTAGATCAATAAAATTGTATTTCACAGGGATTTATTGTGTATGTAAGAAATGCTTGAGAACTGGGAGCTTTCAGATCCAAAAGTGATATGATATTCTGTGGCATGATGTAACAGGATGGCTTATAAACTGAAAGGTTAGTTGCTTAAACTTTACAATGATTGATTATTAGAATGGGGTTTTCCAGACAGCAGGAGATTGGTTAAAAGTAATGGTTGCATACCATTTTAGGAAGATGATTTAAGATTATGATGATAATAAATATTTCTAAGAAATAAGCTATTTCACTTACACTATGAAATAAGTTACATTTGCTTACATGGGTTAAATCGTTTTCTCGGCTTGAGGGATTCTCAAGCTTGATCTCCATTTTCTGTTATTTTAACAATATCAAAAGGATGCTTGTTAAAACACTAGCTTTGACAACTGAAAATGAGATGTCTTTAATTTGTTAATCACTCTTTAAATCAAGGTATTAATTCAGAATAGGAATTCTTTAAAAAGGTATAATATACTAACTTCTGCATTTTGAAAGTCAAAATATTTCAGCTGGTCTTCATCTTCCTACAATTGCATGTAGAGATGTGCTGTTGTTTGCTTTAAAGCCCCCCCCCCCCCAAATAAGGTAGTGTTTCCTTTTTAAATATTCACATAAACATAGTTCAGGTAGAACTCAATATGGTCTGACACCTCTTGGCAGGACATGTGCCCTCCACAGCCACCACTAGTCAGCTTTTCACATTGTCATCACTTGCATACACTCTTAGAGGTGTGTCCAGTATTGACTATCCTTTTACAAAGAGTAAAAACGGCTATTATTCTCGCAAGTTACTTGCATGTTTCAAATATTTACAGAAATATTTATAGAAAGTGTCCACGTGTGAAATGAAATTTTTACAACAGAGGTCTCTTCCTATGGTTTTAATGTCATTAAGAAGTTTAAATTATGTATTATTAACCTTCTTCACATGTTTAAACTCATGTTTTCCTTGAAAACAGACATTTTCTCAGAAAAGGATACTATGTATAGAATTAAGAAAAAATGTATTATTGTGGAAGGTGGGTCCTTTTAGGACAATTATCTGTCACACAGGATGTGGGCTTGGGATAAGGAACAGGGTTTTGGGGGGGAAGGAAAAAAAATTGCAAGATCAACTTAGCAGCCTGAAGATCCCCTGGTTTCTCTACCAACTCATGGAAAGGGGTGCCAGGGTCAGGCCATATTTGGACCTGGTGTGGGTTTCAACATTGTGAGCACCCTCAATATGATAATCAAAAGAATGCTGCTTTATATTTGGAGAATATATGGGCTGCTTGACATTGGGCAATATTGATTTAGGTGGCAGCTGTTTACAGGAATTGCTGGAAAAGCCAGCTGCTCGGTACCTGAAGACTATAGAGCAGACAGATTATTGGGGCCTGTATGTGATTACAAACATCTCTGCCAAGGTGAAGAAGCCAAGAGTGTCGTGAGAAATGAAGCTTCAACACCTCCCCTGCTGTTGGGAGAAGAGAAGCTGAACCCTCCTGTGAACTTGTGGTCTGGGCCACCCAGGATTCTCGGGTAAGGTCATTTTTCAGAAAAGCTCGTTCCTCCCAAAGCATAATTTATTATACTTGGTAAACACAGACATTTTAAAAAGCTAAACAGACAAAACTAAGTTCTAGAGAGTTTTATGATGTATATTTTAATTGATATATTTTGATCTTTCCAAATAGCTCATTATTCAAAACAAGATTTTTTTTTTAAAGCATATATTTTGAAGTGTGATTAGCTTAGCTAGTTGTCTTAGAAATAAAGAGAAATAATACAGTTTATGGGAGTTGTCAATTTTGTGATTGAATGATACTATTTTACAAAAAAAAATGTTTGTTAAAGAAAAATTTAGAAAGATATTCAGAAAAAGTTTCGATGATTTTTGCATTTGGATTAAAATATCCCAAAGACATGGAACAATTGACTTGTTCAAAATTGGGAAAGGACTACAACAAGGCTATATATCGTCACTCTGCTTATTTAACGTCTATGCAGAGTACATCATGCGAAATGCTCAGCTGGGTGAATCACAAGCTAGAATAAAGATTGCTGGGAGAAACATCAACAACCTCAGATGCAGAGGATAGCACGCTAATGGCAGAAAGTGAAGAAGAATTAAAGAGACTCTTGATGAGGGTGAAGGAGGAGAGTGAAAAAGCTGGCTTAAAACTCAACCTTCAAAAACTAAGATCATCCCATCCAGCCCCATTACTTCATGGCATATAAAAGGGGAAAAAGTGGAAGCAGTGATGGATTTTATTTTCTTGGGTTTTAAATCACTGTGGATGGTGGCTGCAGCCATGAAATTAAAAGACACTTGTTCCGTACAAGGGAAGCTATAAGAAACCTTGACAGTGTATTGAAAAGCAGAGACATCACTTTGTAGACAAAAGGTCCGTATAGTCAAAGTTACGATGTTTCCAGTTGTCATATACAGATGTGAGAGTTGGACCATAAAGAAGGATGAGTGCTGAAGAATTGATGCTTTTGAATTGTGGTGCTGGTGAAGAATCTTAAGAGTCCTTTGGACAGCAAGGAGATCAAGCCATTCAATCCTAAAGGAAATCTACACTGAATATTCATCAGAAGAACTGATACTGAAGCTTCAATACTTTTGCCACCCAATGGGAAGAGCCAGCTCACTGGAAAATGCCCTGATGATGGGAAAGAGTGAAGCAGGAGGAGAAGGGGGCAGCAGAGGATGAGATGGTTAGATAGCATCATTGACAATTCAGTGGATATATATTTGAGCAAGCTTTGGGAGATGATAGAAGACAGAGGAGCCTGGTGCACTGAAGTCCCTGAGACTGCAAAGAGTCAGACACAATTTGACAAATAAACAGCAACAATCTCAGAAATATTAATATTTTCACTAATTACTGGTATTTAAGATATAAAGAAGAAATAGCTGAGGCATCATCAGATTAAAATACCACTCTTATCAAATCAGGATTTATGTCTTCACCACATCCCCCTCAAACAAGAAAATGTAAACACATAGTCATCTGTTACATCCTGGTACATGTTCTCAAGGTCATTAGGGTCATTGTACTCTTTTAAGTCTACAAAATTATCCTTTAAAAATATGGAAAAATACTGCATCATCTTCATGCTTCAATTCTTACATTTTTAATAGATAAAGGAAGAAAAGAGCCATCTTTGAATTTCAGTATTCAAATATTTATTAATATCTTTGAAATAAGATAGAGAAAATATTCAATACTTTAGCAACTTAGCTTACGGTTTGATTTTGCAACTAACTCTTATCTTGGTTTATAGGCAGTTTGTAATAAACAATTTATGTGGCATTAAAATGAAGACAGAGAACAAATGATTGCAGTGTAATTTTATAGTTCATTTTTTAGGGAAGTTTACCTATGTGTTTTAATTTGATGAATCAAACATTTGAATTATAAATTCACCTACTGATAAAAGAGATATTCTCTTTGAAATAGGTTGTTTTTTTTTAATCTCTTGCCCAAAGCTGTATACCATCTCCTACAAAACAACAGCTGTTTTACTCATGAGCTTCTATATAAAATCCATGAGAAATGAAAGAGCCCTGACATTTGGGCAGAGTTCAGGCCAAATATATTTACATGACAAGGACTCTTACTTTCTGTTCCTGTAGACACCAACCCTGCAGAGGCACAATTTAGTCAGATTCCCTGAAATAGAACATTCCTGTTTGTAGAATATCAAAGTCTATGTGTGGTCGGAACATTTCCATGAACTGAAGCCACATGTCCTGCAACCTGCTGCTTCAATAACTGCCAATATTTTTCAATGAGCAGAAAGTTCCAGGTGCAGATATGTTACACTGCTAATTCTGTATCAAACAGATTGAAAAAAATATCCAAAACTCTTCCAATTACCTTGCATATATGACCCAGCAATAGCATTTCTTCTCTGAATGTCCAAGTTTACCTCAAGAGAATATGTATACATATATATATTTATAATTTATATCTCCTGTAAACATATAAAATTATTTGTTAGCTAATAAAGTAAACCCAAGACTAGACACTTAGTCTATTACAGAACATTTAACCAAGTCAGACATTCTACTTCTTATCTGTTAGGAAAAACTTTTCAGTATCTTCCGTGGAATTAAAGACACTCATATTTTCTGGGAAGCTGTTATTACATTTTCTTTTGTAGTAGTTAAAACCCATCAAAGAGTAGAAAAAATAGTGAAACATCTAACTCCTGGAAGCCTCATCTATAGGCTGAAGATCAGACACCCAAAATATTCTCAGTAGTGGATTTTAACCCCAGTGTTGGAACTAAAGATCCAAAATCTGAGTTGTTACAGCTGAGTATTAGAAAATTTTTCAAATACTTTCATTTATATAATAAATTTGCTGTAACAAGATTATGCTGCTGCTGCTGCTAAGTCGCTTCAGTCATGTCCGCCTCTCCATAGATAGCAGCCCACCAGGCTCCGCCATCCCTGGGATTCTCCAGGCAAGAATACTGGAATGGGTTGCCATTTCCTCCTCCAATGCATGAAAGTGAAATCGTGTCCAACTCTTCTTGACCCTATGGACTGCAGCCTACCAGTCTCCTCCATCCATGGGATTTTCCAGGCAAGAGTACTGGAGTGGGGTGCCATTGCCTTCTGAGATAAGTATAATTACCTAATGTGTTCAAAATAATGTTGATCTCTTCTCAGATCACAAAGCCTACTAGCAATAAGAAGGATAAAGAACCTAAAATTATAACTCAAAGACCTTTCCTCTGCTTTTTTCCCACTGTCAGCTCTTTTGGATGTTTTCCAGGCAAGATCCAAAAGTCAATTTCTTTAAATTACTGGCAGATATATTATCTCTGCTAGAATCCAAAGGAAATAATTCTATTTTCTATAAGCTTTTTTTCTTGAATTCAGATATTTGAAATTTCTGTTAATTCCCACTTGCTGCCTTTTAAAGTCACAGATTTCTAAACTCTACCTGGTCTACTTCTAAGGACGTGGCCTGTAGCTGGTGCAAAATATCTAGATTAGGATGATTCACTAGGATTTTCAGGTGCTGCCCTCTAGTGTACAGCTTCTTTGATCCATATTGCTTATTAATGTCTTTGATATTACTCAATTATATCACAAATACCTTTTAGAAAAGCATTAAATTATATTGACATTTCCAGAAACTTGCGTGGTGGTAATGAAACAGGAAGAATGCTAGTGTTCTCATTACTAGCCATTTACTTCTCAATAATATTTGTTAATTAAATATTTGCTGTTGTTGTTTAGTTGCTAAGTCTTGTCCAACTCTTTGCCACCCCATGGACTACAGCTTACCAGGGTCCCTGTCCATGAGATTCCCCAGGCAAGAATACTGGAGTGGGTTGCCATTTCCTTCTCCAGAGGATCTTCCTGACCTAGGGATCAAACCCACGCCCTCCACATTGGTAGGTGGGTTCTTTACCACTGAGCCACCAGGGAAGCCCAATTAACTATTTAGAGAGACACTGAAATAAAAATTATGGAAAAATGGGAATGGCAATTTTGGTTGGAAAGGTTCAATTCAGTTCAGTCACTCAGTCGTGTCTGAATCTTTGCAACCCCATGGACTGCAGCATGCCAGGCTTCCCTGTCCATCAACAATTCCCAGAGATTGCTCAAACTCATGTCCATTGAGTTGGTAATATCATCCAACCATCTCATCCTCTTTTGCCCCCTTATCCTCCCGCTTTCAATCTTTCCCAGCATCAGGGTCTTTTTCAGTGAGTCGATTCTTTGCATTAAGTGGCCAAAGTACTGGAGCTTCAGCTTCAGTCCTTCCAATGAATATTTAGGACTGATCTCCTTTAGAATGGACTGGCTGGATCTCCTTGCAGTCCAAGAGACTCTCAAAGAGTCTTCTTCAACACCCCAGTTCAAGAGCATCAATTCTTCAATGCTCAGCTTTCTTTACAGTCCAACTCTCACATCCATACGTGACTACTAGAAAAACCATAGCTTTGACTAGATGGACCTTTGTCGGCAAAGTAATGTCTCTGCTTTTTAATATGCTTTCTAGTTTGGTCATAACTTTTCTTACAGGGCTTCTCTCATGGCTCAGCTGGTAAAGAATCTGCCTGCAGTGCAGGAGACCTGAGTTCAGTCTCTGGTTGGGAAGATCCCCTGGAGAAGATAAAGGCCACCCACACCAGTATTCTGGCCTGGAAAATCCCATGGACTATACGGCCCACGGGTTGCAAAGAGTTGAACACAACTGAGCGACTTTCACTTTCAGTTTCTTCCAAGGAGCAAGCATCTTTTAATTTCATGGCTTCCGTCACCATCCACAGTACTTTGGGAGCCCAAGAATATAAAGTCTGTCACTGTTTCTGTTGTTTCTCCAGCTATTTGCCATGGAGTGATGGGACTGGATGCCATGATATTAATTTTTGAATGTTGAGTTTTAAGCCAACTTTTTCACTCTCCTCTTTCACAGTCATCAAGAGGCTTTTTAGTTACTCTATACTTTCTGCCATAAGGGTGGTATCATCTGCATATTTGAGGTTATTGAAATTTTTCCTGGCAGTCTTGTTTCCAGCTTCTGCTTCATCCAGCCCAGCATTTCACATAATGTACTCTGTATATAAGTTAAATAAGCAGGGTGACAATATATACAGCCTTGACGTACTCCTTTCCTGGTTTGGAACCAGTCTGTTCTATGTCCAGTTCTAGCTGTTGCTTCTCAACCTGCATACAGATTTCTCAGTAGGCAGGTTAGGTGGTCTGGTATTCCCATGTCTTGAAGAATTTTCCAGTTTGTTGTGATCTACACAGTCAGAGGCTTTGGTATAATCAATGAAGCTGGAGTAGATGTTTTTCTGGAACTCTCTTGCTTTTCCGATGATCCAACGTATGTTGCCAATTTGATCTCTGGTTCCTCTGCCTTTTCTAAATCCAGCTTGAACATCTGGAAGTTCATGGCTCACATACTGTTGAAATTTGGCTTGGAAAATTTTGAGCATTATTTTGCTACCATGTGAGATGAGTGCAACAGGCAGTAGTCTGAGCCTTCTTTGGTGTTGCCTTTCTTTGGGATTGGAATGAAAACTGATCTTTTCCAGTCCTGTGGCCACTGCTGAGTTTTCCACATTTTCTGGTCTATTGAGTGCAGCACTTTCACAGCAACATCTTTCAGAATTTGAAATAGCTCAACTGGAATTCCATCACCTCCACTAGCTTTGTTTGTAGTGATGCTTCCAAAGGTCCACTTGACTTCATATCCAAGGATGTCTGTCTCTAGGTGAGTGATCACACCATTGTGGTTATCTGGATCATGAAGATCTTTTTTGTATAGTTCTGTGTATTCTTGCCACCTCTTCTTAATATCTTCTGCTTCTGTATTAGTTAAATAAATCACTATGAATTAACTCCATGTTCCCAAACTAGGGAAGCTAGTTATCATCTAGATTTCAGAATACTCTAGCCTGTCATGCTTATTTGTCTATTTGGTATCAGAGCACCTATGTTTTGGCTTGAGTCAGTTTTTTTTTTTTTTTTTTTTTTTTTCCTGTAAAAGACTTTAGAACTAGATTCCCTTCTTGAGCACGGGACTTCAAATAGGCCTCATTGTCTCAAAGTCCTGCATGATTTTCTCATACAATCATCCTTTCTCTCTTTAACATGATATGGTTCTGGTGTGGTAATGTAACTTACTTTTCTATTTGTGTTTTAAATGTCTTTTTTCTTCTTTTTGCATTAAAGATTATCCTAGAAACATATCAGCTTTTAGTAATGTTCAGTTCAGTTCTGTCGCTCAGTCGTGTCCAACTCTTGCGACCCCATGAATTCCAGCACGCCAGGCCTCCCTGTCCATCACCAACTCCTGGAGTTCACTCAGACTCACGTCCATCGAATCAGTGTGCCATCCAGCCATCTCATCCTGGGTCGTCCCCTTATCCTCCTGCCCCCAATCCCTCCCAGCATCAGAGTCTTTTCCAATGAGTCAACTCTTCACATGAGGTGGCCAAAGTACTGGAGATTCAGCTTTAGCATCATTTCTTCCAAAGAAATCCCAGGGTTGATCTCCTGCAGAATGGACTGGTTGGACCTCCTTGCAGTCCAAAAGACTCTCAAGAGTCTTCTCCAGCACCACAGTTCAAAAGCATCAATTCTTCAGCACTCAGCCTTCTTCACAGTCCAACTCTCACATCCATACATGACCACAGGAAAAACCATAGCCTTGACTAGACAGACTTTAGTCGGCAAAGTAATGTCTCTGCTTTTGAATATCCTATCTAGGTTGGTCTTAAATTTTCTTCCAAGGAGTAAGCGTCTTTTAATTTCATGGCTGCAGTCACCATCTGCAGTGATTTTGGAGCCCCCAAAAAATAAAGTCTGACACTGTTTCCCCATCTATTTCCCATGAAGTGATGGAACCGGATGCCATGATCTTAGTTTTCTGAATGTTGAGCTTTAGGCCAACTTTTTCACTCTCCTCTTTCACTTTCATCAAGAGGCTTTTTAGCTGCTCTTCACTTTCTGCCATAAGGGTGGTGTCATCTGCATATCTGAGCTTATTGATATTTCTCCCGGCAATCTTGATTCCAGCTTGTGTTTCCTCCAGTCCAGCATTTCTCATGATGTACTCTGCATAGAAGTTAAATAAGCAGGGTGACAATATACAGCCTTGGCGTACTCCTTTTCCTATTTGGAACCAGTCTGTTGTTCCATGTCCAGTTCTAACTGTTGCTTCTTGACCTGCATACAGATTTCTCAAGAGGCAGGTCAGGTGGTCTGGTATTCCCATCTCTTTCAGAATTTTCCACAGTTTATTGTGATCCACACAGTCAAAGGCTTTGGCATAGTCAATAAAGCAGAAATAGATGTTTTTCTGGAACTCTCTTGCTTTTTCTATGATCCAGCGGATGTTGGCAATTTGATCTCTGGTTCCTCTGCCTTTTCTAAAACCAGCTTAAACATCAGGAATTTCATGGTTCATGTATTGTTGAAGCCTGGCCTGGAGAATTTTGAGCATGACTTTACTAGCATGTGAGATGAGTACAATTGTGCGGTAGTTTGAGCATTCTTTGGCATTGCCTTTCTTTAGGATTGGAATGAAAACTGACCCTTTTCCAGTCTTGTGGCCACTGCTGAGTTTTCCAAATTTGCTGGCATATAAAGACCATTATTTTTTTTTTTGACTTTACTCTGATTTTACAAAGTTTCCTTTTAATTTTTCTCAATCTCTCTCCCCATCCCTGCTTCCCTTCCTCCCGCCCTCTCTCTCTCCCACAATGCATCTAAATCTGCTGGAGGAAAATGGCCTAGTAAGAACAGACTCTACTTCTGACTGCCATGGCTTTTTATTTGACCTGTAACAAATCTCTTCACCTCTCGCTCAGCTGGTAAAGAATCCGCCTGCACTGAGGGAGACCTGGGTTTGAACCCTGGGTTGGGAAGATCCCCCGGAGAAGGAAAAGGCTACCCACTCCAGTATCCTGGCCTGGAGAATTTCATGGACTATAATGGGGACTATACAGTCCATGGGGGCCAAAGAGTCAGACAAGTCTGAGAGACTTTCACTTTCACCTCTGGATATCGCATTTCTTCAAATCTATAAGAAGAAAGTTTTATCACTTTATTTTAAAAGTTTTTTCAAAGAATAACAAATAATTATACCTACACAGCATAAGTAGAGTTACAAATAATTATACTTGTGAGCCTTGGATTTGAACTATCCAGAATATTTTTTCAAGATCAAAGTATGATGATTTTATTAAATTATTTTACTATACTGGTGAATAAAATTAATTATGAGATTTCTATATTAAAATAAGAAAATCTCAATATTAAGTAATAATATAACATTTGGTTCATTGGCTTGCAGAGGCTCTATAGCAATGTAGACAGAAATGAAAGCTTTGGAATGAGAATTATTTTCAAATTCTAGTAGACCATTTTCTGTTTGACTTTGGAAATGTGACTTTATGTCTAAATTACAGATTCCTCATTTTTAAAACAAGCAAAGTTTTGCTTTAATATGAAAGAAAATAGGTGAATCATTTCTGATCATTTCTAATGATGTATTGCCATAATATCATGACATACAACCTGAAACGAAAAAAAAAAAAAAAACACCTCTGATGTCCTAAAAATAAATCTTATATTGAACTAAAATATTATCACCTTGAAATGTGTGTTTTTTGTTTTTTGTTTTTTTTTTTTTGATAGACAGCACTCCTTGATTCTTGGGCCTATTTGTAAAATTTGAGAAGCTACACTTGCATAAAATTTTTATTTTTCTAGTTTTTATTATTTAAAAGCTAAATTTTAAGTGAGAATAACAAGAGATATTGCATTCATACTAGCTATATACTAGCTTGGTAAATGAATCCTGGCAGCTTTATAAATAGCCTCATCTATCTAGTTAAGGGTTAGCCCTATTTTCTTTAAATACCTATGTTGGCCGCCTAACAACCACCACAGCTTGGCAGAGTATGCAGCAAATATAAATACTCAACAATTTAAAAATTCTCTTTTTTAACAAAGCAGTTAAAATGTAATGTATGGAAGAGATGAAGTAGGGAATTAATAGAATAAATTTGGAGAGCTGAAACCATGTTCAGTAATCATTCAAATATAAAATAAGTTAAAAATAAAAAACTATAATATTGAATTAAAAGTGTATTACATTCTCCATACCATATCCAATACATCTATTATCAATTTTTTAAAATGTCTTTAAAAAGCCAGTTTTCTTAGAATATTCTTCATGTGCTAGAACAATGCTAAGTCATTTACCTGCACTACTCATTGAATTTTCATGTGGTTCATTTTTAGATAACAACACTTAGAAGGTCAAAATAGATATTTCTCCAAAGAAGTTATGCAATGGCCAAAAGGCACATGAAAGGCACTAATTATTGGAGAAATGCAAATCAAAATTACAATGAGGTATCATCACACACCGATCAGAATGGCTATCATCAAAATGTTTACAAACAATAAACGCTGGACAGGGTGTGGAGAAAAGGGAACCCTCCTACACTGTTGGTGGGAATGCACAATGATGTAGCCACTATGGAGAACAGTAAGGAGGTTCTCTAAAAAACTAAAATAGAAGTATCAAATGATCTAGCAATTCCACTCCTGGGCATATATCTGGAGAAAAACATAATTTAAAAGAGACATGCAAGGGATTTCTGTGTGAAAAACACCAATACAGTATACTAACACATATATATGGAATTTAGAAAGACGGTAATGATAACCCTGTATGTGAGACAGCAAAAGAGACACAGATGTATAGAACAGTCTTTTGGACTCTGTGGGAGAGGGAGAGGGTGGGGTGATTTGGGAGAATGGCACTGAAACATGTATAATATCATATGTGAAACGAATCGCCAGTCCAGGTTCCATGTAGGATACAGGATGCTTGGGGCTGGTGCACTGGGATGACCCAGAGGGATGGTATGGGGAAGGAGGGGGGTTCAGGATGGGGAACACTTGTATACCCATGGTGGATTCATGTTGATGTATGGGAAAACCAATACAATATTATAAAGTAAAAAATAAAATAAAAAGTAAAGTAAAGTAAAATAAAAAAGATACATGCATCTGTGTTCTTTACAACACTGCTTAACAATCCTTAGACATGGAAACAAACTAAATGCTATCAACAGAGGAATGAATAAAGAAGATATGGTACGTATACTACAATGGACTGTTATTCAGCCATAAAAAGTATTAAACAATGCCATTTGAAGCAAATGGATAGACCTAGAGATTATCAAACTACTTGAAGAAATTCAGATGAAGGCAAATATCATATGATATCATTCACATGTGGAATCTAATTTTAAAGGTGACAGAAATGAATTTTTACAAAGCAGAAGCAGACATACAGATTTTGAAAACAAACATGTGGCTACCAAAGGGGAAATGTCTGGAGGAATAATAAATCAGGAGTTTAGGATTAACATACACACAGTACTATATATAAGATAGGTAACCTATAAAGACCTACTGTATAGTACTAGGAACTCAACACAATATTCTGTGATAATCTATATGAGAAAAGTATCTGAAAAAGAATGAATATATGTATAGCTGAAACATTTACTATACACTTAAAATTAATACAGCATTGTAAATCAGCTATACTCCAATAAAATTTAAAAAAAAAAAGAGAGAGAAAACTTAGCAGATGTCAGATAAAGTGACCCATGCTACTGTCCCATGTTACACAGCTGGTCAATGGAATATCCAGAATGCAAACTCAGGTCCATCTGAATCCATTGCCTGTTTCATATGTTTCATCCATGGATCAAGGGAAATTCAGAATTTGCATTAAATGGCCTTCCTATTGCACTTTCTGTCCATTACCACTAGCTCACAAGATTTTTGTGAAGCTACAGTTTCTGAAGTTTTGATTATGTGAATATCTTTGCAAAACTTATATCTTAGAAAATATTATAAGATTCAAAAATCTTTTCCAAATTATATATTCTTCCTTCACAGCATGCCCTTCTGTAAAGCACTGTGTTAATCTGAGTGATGAGAATTATCATGGACTACTTCTTTTAATCCACAAATGGGAATTTGCTGTATGACTCAAGGAACTCAAACCAGGTCTGTGTAACAACCTAGAGGGGTGGGATGGGGAGGGAGGTGGGAAGGAGGTTCAGGAGGGAGGGGACACATGTATATCTATGGCTGATACATGTTGGTATTTGACAGAAACCAACATAATACTGTAAAGCAATTATCCTTCAATTAAAAATAAATAAATGCTTAAAAAAGGAATTTTAGATTTAGTTTCTCCTTATTTCATAAATTTTAAACCATACGCATTATACATTATGTCTCTAAAATTTGTACAATTATAAAGACAAATAGTCATTGAAGTACAGTTTGTAATCTTTCTTTTAAAAATAAACTAGAATATATTTATCATTCAAATCACACATTTAATATGACTCGAGTGAGTGAATGAAAGTCGCTCAGTCACGTCCAACTCTTTGCAACCCCATGGAGTCCATGGAGTTCTCCAGGCCAGAACACTAGAGTGAGTAGCTGTTCCATCTCCAGGGGATCCTCCCAGCCCAGGGATCAAACTCAGGTCTCCCACATTGCCGGTGGATTCTTTTTACCAACTGAGCCACAAGGAAAGCCATGTATACTTCTGGATAATATGCTCATTAGCTCAAGTCATATGGCAAAGTCATAGTAAATATCACTGACTTTTTATTATTTCTTATAAAATGCAACTCTAGCTCTACATGCAATAGCAATAATTATCACATTTGTTCCATTGTAATATTGTTGCAGTTTTAGGGAAAGAAAGGATTATAATACACAATTTGAGCTCAGTGGCCTTTTATTTAAGTAGTTTAAGAAACAATTTGATATTTTTAGCTTAAATACACAGAAAGACACCTCAATAGACCATAATAGTTCAAGTTCACAAAAAACCAGACATGCAAACACTATCATTTGTGTCACAATGCTTTTTTTTTTCTTGTGTTCAGCTGCAGATGAGAGGTACAGAGTAGACACAGCTGATATTATTCTAATAATCCATCTGTAGGTCTTGTGAAGAATTATAAAGAGGCTCTACTCCTCAAAGTTCAGAGACAACAAACAACTTTATTTCTTGATATGAAATTGTATTTTGTTTAGGAATGAGACATAATTATTTGGATTTTGGATTTTCTGAATCCAAGTTATCTGCCTTTATACATTCAGATATAAAAATTATCATGAGGAAGTCCATGGAAATATATTGACATATTATTTGTTACATGTTTGAACAGAAGTATAAATTTTTATTTTATTTATTTACATATATTATAAATAAATGTCTAGTATAAATAAGCCATTTTTACTAATATTACTTTTTTTTAATATTACTCTTCTTAAGGCACTCAAGAAAACAATTTAATGAAACTATTTTATATATAAAAGCTTCTAAAACGTTTAAAATACACAAAAAATGAGAAGTTAACCCTAAAGTTAAAAGGGATCTTTAAAATTTACCTTTGGACAACTAAGAATGTAAAAGAAGGCCATATTGCGTTTTGTTTTGTTTTGTTTTGTTATTCATTAGGAAATTGCTATACAAAAAAATCATTTTCTCATACTGGCTTGCACTGGAATATACAAGCTATATTCATTTTCAAATGAATATAATGGATTAATATTTATAACTCATGATCTGTTCAGGAAATACAAAATGACCTAAAATATTAAGCATGATAATTTTAAAAGATTATACATACAGACAAGTAGAACATATCTTTTTGCTGCCTTCCTAAGGATTACTGACTATGGATAGGCAAGGATCTCAATGCATCTAAAAACATCTAGAATATGTCTATGTTAAATATCATAGGTATGTGTAAGATTATCTCTTATCCTCCTTCACTTGCTCCATTTCTAATGGAACCTTACCAATAGCAATAATATATGCTCCTTTCTCTTCTATTTAAAATGACAAATTCCCCCTTGATCCCAGTTTTCCCCTCTAGAACTCTGCCACCCTTGCCTAACAACTCTTCTATTTATTTTCTTTTCACTGATTCTGGTTTCTATGAATACAGTATGGAAGAGAAATAAAAGGATAAATTATTGATGCTTTTGCTATTTCCTGCTTTGAGTAGATGTGTAATGTACATATGCATGTACATAAATATATACATATATTAATTATTTAATTTCATTAAACTCATAAAGTCCACTTTTCTCAACTTTTTGTATTTTGCAAGGTTTTAACCACTAGTTGAAAATACCAGGGTTGTAACTTTTTGTTTAAAGCTCTTTTTCCAATTTCTTATCTCAAGAAGAAAAGAAATTTTATTATTCATAGTATTTGGTATTGTCTGAAGGATTGTTCTTCCTTCTCTTTCTTCTTTACACATTTCTGGAATGCCCTCTGTGAACTACATGCTGAGGATGAAGAGCAAAATCTTTCATGTTTCTTGATGTATTAACTGGTTAAGAAAACCATTTTAAAGTTTCAAGCTAGAGTATGACTATTATTTCAGCAAGATTCTTTTGACAACTTTGTAGAGAATAGAGGCAAACCTGTCTCAGGGAGGCCAGCTTAGTGACTACTGAAAGAGTTTAGGAAAATATAATGCAGGGAGAATAGGGAACAGGATAATAGAGAAGCTAGAATGGAAGGGAAAAGAAGAAAATGGATTGAACTAACACTGACAGCTCACCGCAGCAAAAAGTGAAACTGTTAGTCGCTCAGTGGTGTCCCAACACTTTGTGATTCATGGACTGTAGCCCACCAGGCTCCTCTGTCCATGGAATTTTCCAGGCAAGAATACTAGAGTGGGTAGCCTTTCCCTTCTCCAGGGGATCTTCCTGACCTAGGGATCAAATCCGGGTCTCCTGCGTTGCAGGCAGATTCTTTATCATGTGAGCTACCAGGGAAGTCCAACAGTGGGCAGAGGGGTAATCAATTTCAGATAAAGACCTGCATTTAGTAAAGCTGTTGGAAGGGAAATTTGATCAAGAAACATCCAGAAGCCAGTGGAGAAATGTCAAGAGAAGAAAGACCTATGGTGTTAACTTAAGGTAGGGTGAGTAAGGCAAGACAAGCACCAAAAGTGCAATTCAATAAAAAATATAACTTAAAACTGCTTTCAATTTTTCAGCTTTTAAATTAGAGGTTATTGTTGATTATTTTCAGAAGTGCTTGAGGTTGTTGATAGTTTAAGCCTGGTTACTGTGTTTTGAAGAGTAAATAGAAGATGAGAAAATGATGACAATGTAGCAGGTGCAGAGGATAAGCCAATAGAGAAATTAAAATGATATCCCTTCCTTGGCAATGAGAAAAATGGGCTGCTTATAAAATTTAAACATCAGCAAATGTTAATAGCTTTACACTATAAAGTATTAAATAGCTGCCATTCATTCGAAACCTTTTTCTTTAGGTTCTCTGATGTGTCCCACTCTGTTCTACTTGCTGGGAGCAACATTCATAGACTAGTGAATGACAGGAGAAAGTCATTGTTTTCATTTGGATAGTGAAGAATGAAAGAATGCACTAGAAAATTTCAGAAGCTCGTAAGTGCCAGGAAAAAAAAAAAAAAAAAAAAAAACTACACTAGATAATTTCAGAAGCTTGTAAGTGCCAGGGGAGAAAAAAAAGTACTAGAGCTTGACTGGGGAGGAGGAGAAGGCTAGTTCAGCTGGGTAATCTATATCAGGCTTATTGAGCAGGTAAAATGTAAGCTGATAGCTGAATGAGCAGGAGGCAGTCATGGTGAAGTTTTAGTGTGGGACATCCTGGGTAGCGGTGGCCACAGCAAATGCAGAGCCAAACATGACCTGCTTGAGGGACAAATGCAAGTCAGTTCTAAAGAAGTAAGATATAGAGGCATAGAAATTCCTCTTCTTTTCTTAGTGTTTTAGTATAATTTTACCAACATGCATTCACCAAGATCTTTTTGTCAACACTGGGAGCCAGGCACAGCTTAGCTTAGCATCAATTAAGTAAGTAACAGGTTTTAGCTTTTGCCAGCCATAGTTGTTAGTTTAATGACAGAACACGTGTAAGAGTTTCCCACAAAACCCTTTTTCTTTCACTAAAAATATTTTTACCACTAAAGAGCTACTGGAGTAGAAGTATCTGTTCAATACAATGGTCATTCAATCACCAAATTCAATCAAAGAATTTCTGACCCCAAAAAGTGACACTATAAGGAAATGTCATTTCCCCATGGTTTCCAGTCCAGACCTTTGTCATTTTGGACAAAACCCACTAGCTCTTATTCCTGATTTTCTTCAAAAGATGTGCGTAATGAAAACCAAGAACTATTTACTGATGCATCTATTTCTTTAAATAATCTAGGGAAATTGTTGCAACTAAATAATCTTTCTTCTCAAAGACACTGTCCCATTAAATTGCTTTTGAGAATTTTCAAATGTTTTGGAACATTTCTAGGCTTACTATGTCTCTACTACGAATCCGTTTCTCAGTTTGATACATAAATCAGCTTGAATATATACATTTTCATACTTGAAAGAAACACATGTGCTCGAAGTCTCCATTCTTCACCTTCTAGTCTTTCTCAAATCAGGATGAAAACCATTGATGAAGGCTGCCAATGACTTACATCTCATTACTCCCAATAGTCACTTCTGTTTTTATTTCATTCCGTTACAGAGCATAATGTATCATGATTGGTCATTCCTACCTCATGGTAAAGGTGGCAAATATACCCCTCTGATGAAGGGGTACAAAAGAAAGGCTATTCCAGTAGTAGGGAAAATGGCTAACAGCATCCCACTGTTAGCTCCTTCTCAGTCATGGCCTTCTTAAATGATTCCTGGTCAACAAGAGAGGCAGCGGTATGCAGCTAAGCCAATTTTCCCCATATGGGACTCCAGTAACAGGAAATCCTTGCTCACTAATGGGCTGGCTATGATTGTGTCAGGACCATATCTGTCAGACAGCCCCTCTTGCAAAACCCTGCTTCCTCCACTTTTTCTTTCAAAAATATTAATCACCCCAAACCTTTTGAACTCCTAACTTTTACCTCAGTATCTGTTTTCTAGAGATTCAACCTGTCCCTATAATTTACATGTATCCTGCCCATTGGCGTACTTTCTGGCTTGAACTGGCTCGTTGGAGCTAATCTTTAAATTTTCATGCATTTTGTGAGCTGTTTATAAAAAAGAAATTATATAAATATAATAAATGATGTGAGGACTGATAATTGGAAGGAACTGATGATGAAGCTGAAACTCAAATACTTTGGCCACCTCATGTAGAACTGACTCATTGGAAAAGACCCTGATGCTAGGAAAGATTGAAGATGGAAGGAAAGGGGACGACAGAGGATGAGCTGGTTGGATGGCATCACTGACTCAATGGACATGAGTTTGAACAAGCTCCAGGAGTTGGTGATGGACAGGGAAGCCGTGCGGGATGTCCATGCTGCAAGCCATGGAGTTGCAGAGTCAGACACAACTGAGCGATTGAACTGAACTGAATAAATTATATCAAAACAGTGAAAACTCAAAACTTATTAGTCCTAATTATTTTACACATTTTACTAATACTATTCTCTTGAGGGTATTTAGGTCTGTTACACATGTATGGTGAAAATGCTCTACAGCATTCTACTGCACGTCTTTTCCCGACTCTGCCTCCAGGGACTCTGCTTTGATAGGCTGAAATAAGCCATAGTGGGAGGGCTGACACTACAGGAACTGATGCACACTATAAAGTCACTCCCCTCTGCCCTTTGGCAAGTCCGTTGTTAAACATTTACCAGCATACCACTGCACCTATCATTCTAATTGCTTCTTAATTTTTTTTAAAACTCTTCTGTCAGAATTCTCAATGTAATCGTAAGATTCTGGCTTTTGCTCTCCTCCCTCCCTAGCTCTGGAGAAGGCAATGGCAACCCACTCCAGTACTCTTGCCTGGAAAATCCCATGGACTGAGGAGCCTGGTGGGCTTCAGTCCATGGGGTCGTGAAGAGTCGGACACAACTGAAGCGACTTAGCAGCAGCAGCAGCAGCATCTCCCTAGCTCCACTACCTTGTTAGAGCTTTGATCTAGCTTTATGATATACAGATAAAGACACAAATACATAGATATAAGTATAATCAAACTTTTCAGCAGTGTAGGGAATGTTTTTGTCCTGGGAGGGTAGAACCTGAGTGATCTATTCCAGCATCCACTTTAATGTTTGTTGATAGGTCAGCTTTATTACCATATCATGCCCTATACAGTTACTTTCCTTTCTTTATGAGATCTTTTCTCTAGATATCTACGTGGTCACTTTTCCCCCATATTCACTCCTCATCTCAAATACCCCTCAGAAAAGATATCATACCTCTCTGGATCCCCCTAGCTAAATTAGCACCAGCTCCTCTTCATCTTATTTTAACTGCTTTTCATGTTAATTGTACATAGTGTCAAGTCATAAAAAGCAGTGAAAAGTTTATTTTCTGTTGCATTTCTATATAATATAGAAACTTTACAAATAGGGCCTGTAATTCGGTCACCGTATTTTCCTAGTGCCTAGATGAATCCCTGGAAAATGTTAGGAACTTAAAGCAATGTATTGTATAACTAATATATTAGAATGTTATAGAAGTATTTGCTTGATAATTCTATTACTGCACAGTATAGACATCAGCCTATCTTTTTGAAAAAGAAAATTAAGTACATTGTCACTAACCCAAGAACCAAAGTAGATGTTGTGGTATTATCAATACACTTTGTAATACTTTTAAAATAGCAGTGTAATTGCTCTAGAGTTTTTCAGTGCATACATGCAAACCCTGTGATTACACTTATGTAAAATTATTCATTGGGTTTTTACACAATGAAGAAAAGCTCACAGTGAAGAAATTCCTTATCTCTAGAGATTATTTTCTGCTACTCTCTTTGATTTTCTGATGAAATTAATGTATTTAGGCAGTTGAACTGGATTCCTGAGACTACCCACAAGAATTACTCTGATCAAATTTAGAGAAAAATTTCTCAGTATATGATAGTTTTTCTTCGCCAGTTAGCTGCATGCCATATGAAGTAATGGGAAATGTTTCATAGTATTGGAGATTACTTTAATCACGTAATGGTTATAGATTTGCCCTAACAGAAATACAGTTAATGTTTAAATAGTCGGATATGTTCTAACTGCTATAATTGCCTTGAAACTAGCATAGCTTGAAATGGTTATCAGGCAGTCAAATTGTTTCATTTGTGTTTTGCTATGCTCCATTAGGTATCCTACTACAAGCTTTCATATTGTCAACTTATAAATATGCCATTTACCTGTTCAAGGAAAGAAATAACTTTTAATGAAGGTTATCTTCAGGGAGAGAAAAAGAATTAGGGCACTAGATACCTTTAAAAATATAGCCTCTATAATAAAATACGGATTACATATGGGACTATTTTGATTGTATCATTTTTCATTATAGCAGTGTGCTGTGCTTAGTTACTCAGGCATGTTTGACTCTTTGCGACCCCATGGACTGTAGCCCAGCAGGTTCCTCTGTTCATGGGGATACTCCAGGCAAGAATACTGGAATGGGTTGCCATGCCCTCCTCCAGGGGATTTTCCTAACCCTGGGTTAGAACCCAAGTCTCCCACATTGCGGGCAGATTCTTTACCTTCTGACCCACCAGAGAAGCCCTCATTATAGCAGAGGAGTAGTAATTTGCTTAAAAACAATAAAAGTATTTCAGCATGCCATACTGACACATATATGAATGTCTTTAAAAAAAACCTTTATTTTATATTGGAGTGTAACTGATCAACAATGTTGTGATATTTCAGGCTCACAGCAAAGTGACTCATCCATAAAGATATAATACAATTGAAAGACAAGATGTAGAATGAAGAGAAATTTATGCTAGTGTTCAATTCCTCATGCAACGCATTCAGTGTAGGATGGTTCTACTGACAACATATTAGAATTTGGTCTAAAATTTTTGAATAACTTAAATGCTGTTCTGTACATCATAGATACTATCAAGCTGTTTTGAGCACTGTAAACAATGGAAAGCTCCCTATAAATTCATAATTCTATAGGCCAGAAATCATGTTAATGTGGATACATTTTAGAATACATTAAAATAATGAATTACTAAAACTAAAAGAGGCATTATTATTGAGCAAAATTCTACCTTATGGACTTAAAACTTTGGTCTAAGGCTGCAATGGAAATAATTCTTCATAAAATCATATAATATCCATAAACAATTATTATTTATATTCTAAATATTTAAGGACGTCTAGCCTTATTTAAAGATATAAGAATGAAAATATGTGCATATATCTAATCAATAAATAATTTAAACTTCAGAAATCTTCATTCTTTATATTTCTGTAAGAATTAATTCTGTACTTTTATCTGTGAAAAAAAAATTGGTTATAGATTCTTTTGTTGAGATTTAGGAATGCTTTTGTTCTCCAATAGCCATAACAGTCTACATCAAACTTAGAAATGCAGCAGTGGTTCTAGGACAACTGAATCTTTGAAGCTACCGCCATTTGCTTCAGCAAATACTACCTCTGTCATTTTTTCATGCTCCATCAAAATGAGACCGTTTAAAAGGAACAGTTATATCGGTCTCAGGTCCTCCCTTTGAGTTTCCAGCTCATCTGATGTAAAGACGTAACTTTTAACTTTTTTGAGCATTTGAAAATGGCAGTGTATATCTATTTTATTCTGTAGGAGAAAAAAAGAGGTGTGTATCTACATTTTTACACTCTAGGTTATTACTGGACTATAAGAAAGCCATAGATTTTTGTATTGATGTTTAAAGGATATTTTTTTCAGGTTTGTGTGTGTATGTGAGTTTTCTAACCTTTGAAATGATCCAAGGTAAAACAGGTGTTGGCCTCTGTATTAGGCTTTTAACCCTAGAAAATAGTGTTCATACTTTCCTAATCATTACGAATAGAAGCAATGGCTGCACTGCATATGCTAAAAGTGAAAAAGTCATTTTTTTACACTCACAACAGAATTGAGATACTTTGATACTGATCAGCTTATTCTGACCAAAGAAAAATTTTATTTCTCTTGTCAAATATTATCATCCTAAATAATATTAAATAGTTAAGCCAATGTAAGATTAATCAGTTTATACCACCCTTGCACACTTAAACACTAGCAATTCCTCTCTTAATGTCTTACCCTTCTAGGGGATGGTAATTTGAGAGCTACTTTGCAATACTAAATTAGATAATGAAAAGTAGAACTCATTCTGTTCAACTATTTGATATTTTTACTTTATTTAAAAAATAATTGCTACACATTCTCTCTTTTTACCACTACATTTCCTACATCCTTCCCTCCCTCTTTCTTTCCCTCCCTCTTTTCCCCTCCCTCTCTCTTCCCCTGCCCTCACCACACACACAGAAACACACTACATTGTCCATGTAACATTCAGAATGTTATCCATTTGATGAACCAAAAGAAGTATGTAGAGCATAATAATGTGCACAGTAATGAAATGCAGTTTTTTTCCTTTTCATTTCTTCTCGTTCGCTTTACCCTGCCCCCTATTCAGTAATCACCTTGGTGGGCTTGTATTTTGCTTTAAGTTTTTCTTGAATGCATTTAATAAATATTATTGCTTGAATCTGTAGGATTTGGTGCCTTCATTTTAACTGATCCAAGACTTAGGATAAACTAGTTCACAGACCATCTATATTTTTATTTTGATGTTAGTTTTAATAAATGTGGCTTGATTAATTTCAAAACAATGCCTGCACCTGCCAAGTATAAGAATACTCTCCTACTTATGCTTCTGGAAAGCATAAATTATTTTTAATTGTTTCATTTTTTAGAGCCTGATATATTGAAAGAGTTATCAGTTTACAGTAATTTACTTATCTCTTACAACTAATGAATTTTCACCTTCCTACAATTTACTTTATTACATCTTTTGCTGCCATCCATATAAAAAATGTATATTTTACCATTTATCTGCGCAGTATTTTATGGTATCTCTTGCTAAATATAAGTGATTTTAGAGATATAGATGTAAGTATATATAGAAGAATTGAAATATGGACCACATTTTTAAGAATATTTTTATTTCACCTAAGCCTTTGATTTCTGTAATAATAACCCTTGTGAATGAAATCACAAAGTGACCAAACCCCATTCTGGAGATCATCAGCATTTAATGATTAGCTAAGGGAATTGATGCTTTAGAACTGTGGTATTGGAGAAGACTCTTGAGAGTCCCTTGGACTGCAAGAAGATCCAACCAGTCCATTCTGAAGGAGATCAGCCCCGGGATTTCTTTGCAGGGAATGATGCTAAAGCTGAAACTCCAGTACTTTGGCCACCTTATGCGAAGAGTTGACTCACTGGAAAAGACTCTGATGCTGGGAGGGATTGGGAGCAGGAGGAGAAGGGGACGACAGAGGATGAGATGGCTGGATGGCATCACTGACTCAATGGAAGTGAGTCTGAGTGAGCTCCGGGAGTTGGTGATGGACAGTGAGGCCTGGCGTGCTGCGATTCATGGGGTCGCAAAGAGTCAGACACGACTGAGAGACTGAACTGAATGGTTAAATTGCTTTCAAGAAAGACAACATTTGGAAATTTATCCTAGTTTTTTAAAATATATGAAAAATATGTTTAAACCCTAAAAAGAGAAAAATAATAATTATATATTAATAGTCAGTTCAGTTCAGTTGCTCAGTCGTGTCCAACTCTTTGTGATCCCATGAATCACAGCACGCCAGATCTCCCTGTCCATCAGTTCTTTGGCGCTCAGCTTTCTTCACAGTCCAACTCTCACATCCATACACGACCACTGGAAAAACCATAGCCTTGACTAGACGGACCTTTGTTGGCAAAGTAATGTCTCTGCTTTTTAATATGCTCTCTAGGTTGGTCATAACTTTCCTTCCAAGGAGTAAGCGTCTTTTTTTTTTCATGGCTACAGTCACCATCTGCAGTGATTTTGGAGCCTCCCAAAATAAGGTCTGACACTGTTTCCATTGTTTCCTCATCTATTTCCCATGAATATTAATAAATTAATAATTATCTGTAATTAATAAATAATAAAAATATAAATAAATAATTGATAAAGATAATTATCTTTTAGATTCTCATTTTCAATGACATTATAAGAATTTAACTGCTGAAAATACCCAGTATTGGCCAAAAAAGTGAATACAACAACCTCCAAAATTATATCTGTTCATCAGGTTTACAGCTTGATAAATAATTCTCCAAATTCAGTAACAAATATCTATAATAAGTACACTGTCTTGAAAAAACAGTTAACTAAAGATAAATTACTCAGATGAAGTTTTTACATCTGTACTTTTACTATTAAAGCAATGTGAAACAAATGCTCAGGAAACTATATGATATGTATGATTTCTTTTTCTATGTAAAATTAAAAATCTGGCATGAAAATGACTTTAATATGCCTGAAGCACATTTTAGTGTACAAGATTGAAAAATAGGTTGAGTTTTAAAATGTGATAATATTAAACTGCTTGTCAATATCATAAATTAAGTGACTCTAATTAGCAAAATTCATAATTAAAGCTGTAGTCTAACTCATTAGGATAGACTGTTATTAGAAATTTCTCTCACCCAAATGATTTAGATTCTGTTAATATCAGGGACTGTCATAAGTAACATTTCTTCATATTACAACCAGCTATAGTCAATTCTAATTCCTGCCTCTGCAGGTTTTCTTAAAAATTCTCTTAAGAAATTATACTCTATGCCTATAGCAAAAAGTTAATAAATAAAATAATGACTGAATTATATTTTCAGGTCTTACAATATTATATAGTGGTATTATTATAAATCAATTATTGTGTTTATAGCATGTAATATAAATAGGTCAAAATAGCAATAGAAATCCATCTTTATGCTCATATACGTATGTGTGTGTCTATGTATGTATATATATATAAACGATTATATTTCATATGTGTAGAGAAGGTTCAACACTGTTTTTGTCTATTTTCTGGTTATTAACTATGCTTCCTTGAACACACTTTATTGTTTTCAGCTATGACCAAATATGATTTTAATTAGGACTATTTATTGGAAGATTATAAAAAGTCAAATGAAAATGGGAAGGAAGGAAGGAAAAAAAGAAAGGGAGAGAAGAAGGAAGGATGCATAAGACACTAGCCTTTTCAAAACTGAGTCCCTGGGAATATTGGCTTAAGGTATATCTTTTTCTTTTAAGGTATATCTTAATCAAGACATATCTTTAGCATCTCTTACCTAGACTTGAGTAATGCCTGGTACATAATAGATTTATTTGTTCTTTAGTATATTATTCCTGCGTGCATGGTGCCTTTAGTCACTGCCAAGCAGTGTCACCTTTGAATATATTGTTACAAATTCTCCAAACAATGATTTGAGGAAATCTTTTGACAAATGAAGCAACAAAGGCAGTGGTTGCTCTGAAAATTCAAGCAAATCTCAAAAGTTCACAAAGGTAGCAGTTAGTTGAGCTCAGAACTTAATGTGTGATATCCTCATACAAAGCTTTTTATTCAAATTAATTCACTATATTGCTTATTCTATTAGGAGAATGGTATAAAAATTCTAATGTCTGTATGAAGTAGATGGTTGGCCCTACAATAAGAAATGTGACTATAACAAATAGAGGTATCTAAAGCTCCAAAACATACCATGCACTTCCTCATCTACTAGCTGGTGACATTAGTACAAGGATTTACCTTTAAATGAAATGTTTCTGGGAAAGCAAGCACTCTCACTATTATTACACTATCAATCCTGAGGATAAAATAACAGCTTAAGGGTGATATGTGGAGACAAGAAAGATGGTTTGAGACAGCTGGACAAATTAGGCATGCTTAAGGCAAGAATGAAAGAAAAAAGACAAAGGCAGCTGGATTTAAATGTCAAATTGTCCAACTTCAGATACTGATCACTTAAATATTTTATAATTTAAAAAGAGTAGATAGATTTTATGAGTATGCTAAGTAGTACAGATTGAGGGGGAAAAGTGACCTCAAGGAATCTTCAATTGATTAAAAGATTTTGTAAACTCAGCCCCAGGTATGAAGTAGTTCACGAAAAGTAGAGTTTTAATCCCTCATCTAACTATCCTTTTATCCCAATTTCCCCATAGAGTAGTAGTACTCCCTTACTTATCAAGCCCTTTTTGGAAGTTGCACCCAGTGGCAATCAGCAAAAGTTATTCAGCTGCTAATTCAAAACATCAAAATTGTAGGGGTACTGGAATGCTTTGGCTACCTGATGAGAAGAACTGAATCATTGGAAAAGACCCTGATGCTGGGAAAGACTGAAGGCAAGAGAAGAGTACTACAGAGGATGAGATGGTTGGAGGGCATCACCGACTCAATGGACATGAGTTTGAACAAGATCCAAGAGTTGGTGAAGGACAGGGAAGCATGGAGTGTTGCAGTCCATGGGATCCCAAAGAGTTGGGCAGGACTGAGTGATTGAACTGAATTGAACTGAATGGTTGCAGAGCCGTATTTTAACACTGTAACTTTGAGATTTCCTGAGCAATATACTTGGCATTAGTGAGACACACATAAATGAGGTTTATATGTAAATCCTCTTCTTTGTCAATAGCCAGACATTTTGACTTATAAAATGTTTCAATTATTATCTCACAGGTATTGTTTTCATCTAGTCAGTGATAAGAATGGATAATAAATCTTAATTGCTTCTTTTGTCAAATGATTTATCAACATTCCACAGGGAAAAAAATCTAAAGAAGAGTGCACCCAGTAATTTATAAATGATAGTTGATAGCACATATATTTCTATGTGTATTAAAAATGTAAGTTGAAATTTGATAATTTCCTTAAGCTGCTTTTCTGGTTTTGAATTTGACAATATACAAAATTATTTAAAGAATACAAATGAAAATAATTTTGGTCTCATTAGGCCATGGCCTAATATACCAGTGCCAATAGCAGAAAATGAGTATCAAATTAAATTCAGATCTAACAATATTTAATTCTGTCTGAAAGCAAGACCACAGAAACCATATGAAAAATGTCTGCAACAAACACAATATTTAGAGCTTTAAAAATTATACCAATTTATATTTCATTTGCTTCATTTTATTAGAATGCTGGCAAGTTAATGTGCAACCGTGATTCTGTAAAAATGATTTAGATTCTCTAATAATAATCTCAACTTAAAGAGATAAATAATCATAAGGAAGCAAATATTCCTATAAAAATACATGCCTATACTTCTTAAAACTTCACAGAAAAAAAGGTAAGATAATTATAAGACTTAAAACTAACAACTAGAACACCAAATAAAATGAATTGCTAACCTAGGGGAGAATATCCCTTGTTGTACAATACATTTTGCCAATTTGAAATTGAGGAAGATTTTTTTTTAATGCGTTTGAAAATATTCCCTGTGCTTGCTGGAAAAGATCAGGCATAAAATTGTATAGGAACATCAAAAGTGAGATGAGAAGAAACTTGGGGAAGCCACTGGCATGTTCATAAATGGAAAGAGAGCAAAAAGCTATTGAAGTGTTTAAGGATATAGGAATAAAATGAAATCTAACAGGGAAGGGGAGAGAACTGTATTGAAAGGTGTTCCCAGCTGGAAAAAATCATTTCCAGGTGATTTTTGTTTCCATCAAATCAAATCAGGACATGAAACTGGAGACAGTATCCCATAATTTAAAAAAAAAAAAATCGTTTCCACTACTTAAAGAGATTTGCTTTAGGGTTTTGATAAGTATTTAAGGGCTATTTATTATCTGGTGATAGAAAGTGAGAAATAAATTTGACTCATTCCTTACAGACGGAGAAGGCAATGGCACCCCACTCCAGTACTCCTGCCTGGGAAATCCCATGGGCAGAGGAGCCTGGCAGGCTGCAGTCCATGGGGTTGCGAAGAGTGGAACATGACTGAGCGACTTCACTTTCACTTTTCACTTTCATACATTGGAGAAGGAAATGGCAACCCACTCCAGTGTTCTTGCCTGGAGAATCCCAGGGATGGGGGAGCCTGGTGGGCTACCGTCTATGGGGTCGCACAGAGTCAGACACAACTGAAGTGACTTAGCACCAGCAGCAGCATTTCTTACAGAAGTAAAGAGAATAAATCTGCCACTCTAAATATTGTTTTGAAATATATTATTAATAGTATAATATGTGAATCTTTGATTATGTATTATAAATCATACTACACTTAACCCCATAAGTTTTTTTAAATTTAAATATCTGGTCTATTCTCACTATATTTTTAAGTATATATAACACCTATTGTATATAGTAAGGCTTTGTTTCACTTTTAATTTGAATCATTATTGTGGAATGATAAGCTGGAAGTGAGTATTGTTGATTATACTTATTCATACATTTTACTTTATAAATGACCTCACATTATTTTGAACAACCTCATACTTTAACACTTATGTATTTCTAGCATAGTGTAGTACCTGAAACATAATTGTTACAAAAATACATCCTTTATTTAGGCCTGAACACAGTTAGGTATAGAGGAACACTAATGTTATTCTATATAATAATAATTTAGGTGTACACCATAGTTTAAAACAGTTGCTCTTCCTAAGAAGCAATGCCAGAAAACTTGGAAAACTCAGCAGTGGCCATAGGACTGGAAAAGGTCAGTTGTCATTCCAATCCCAAACAAGGGCAATGCCAAAGCATGTTCAAACTATCTCACAATCACACTCATTTCACATGCTAGCAAAGTAATGCTCAAAATTCTCCAAGCTAGGCTTCAACAGTATGTGAATGGAGAACTTCCAGATGTTCACATGAGTTTACTATTTAGACCCAATAGTAATGTAATGTAAATATCTCTTCTCTAGTAGAAAAGATAATAAAGGTTATGTATCCTATACTACATTAAATGTAAATTTCTTTATTAAAAACACCTTATTTCTGCATGCTATTTTAATTAAGTTATATGGTGGCTCAGACAGTAAAGCGTCTGCCCACAATGCAGGAGACCAGGGTTCAATCCCTGGGTTGAGAAGATCCCCTGGAGAAGGAAATGGCAACCCACTCCAGTACTCTTGCCCAGAAAATTCCATGGATGGAGGAGCCTGGGGGGCTACAGTCCATGCGGTTACAAAGAGTCAGACATGACTGAGCGACTTCACTTTCACATCTGTATCTCAGCTCTTCAAGTGATATTTGAACCCGCTATACCCTCTCTCTCAGAGAAGGCAATGGCACACCACTCCAGTGTTCTTGCCTGGAAAATCCCATGGACGGAGGAGCCTGGTGGGCTGCAGTCCATGGGGCTGTGAAGAGTTGGACACGACTGAGCGACTTCGCTTTCACTTTCTTTTTAATTTTTTTATTTTTTAAATTTATTTTAATTGGAGGCTAATTACTTCACAATATTGTATTGGTTTTGCCATACATCAACATGGAGTATACACTTTCACTTTCATACCATCACACTAGTCTCCTTATTAATGAGTTAGTTAAAAATGGTTGACATATTTTTATTTTTATCACTCATGCTTCTAACTGTTCAAAGTTTATATTTTAATATCACAGTTAGAGTTGATTTTTGTCTGTTCAGAAACTCACTCTTCCTTCTCCGGACAAGGACTCCTTTCCCCATCCATTCATGTGAAAGTGGTGGGGCTGCCTACCTAGTATATTTCTTCCTGGCCTTAATTTTAAGAACATGTTCTAGGACATTCCAGTTATAACATCATATGCAGCTGTGTAAACACAGTATTTGTTAAGTTAAGCCAGATCTTTATTCTTCTCCAGATATGTATTTTATCATTTTAGAAGTTTAAGGAAAAAGCAGATTTGGATAATACAGCTAGCACAATGTGAATCAGGAATTATCAACCACATTTTTTTCTCAGCACACCAAGTGGAAGAGAGAAAGAAAAAGAGGTCAAATGGATTTTGATGATTTCTCTAAATATCTGCATGAAATTATGTATAAAACCACATTTCTAATCTGCTGCTGCTGCTGCTGCTAAGTTGCTTCAGTCGTGTCTGACTCTGTGAAACCCCATAGACGGCAGCCCACCAGGCTCCGCCATCCTTGGGATTCTTATAAGTGAGGGGAAAAAATCATGTTTTTGCTTATAGGAGATTGATTTCTCTGTTTCTTATACCAAAGAATCCTAGCAGAGGGTTAAGCAATGGAAATACTATAATATAGATTTAGAAAACAAAATAGTGTATATGAACATGTTTCACATGAATTAACCAAACCTAAAATTATAGTAAATTTTAACTATTATCATAATACTTTGAAGATATATTCAAAATTCATGTGTTTTATGGATTATTGATTTTTGACTGGGTCTCTTCAGCTCAACAATAAAATCAGAAGTGATGAGGTTGCAATGTGATGAGGTTGCAATGATACAAACAATTCAGACACAGGATTAGAAAAATATTGAGAATTGTAAAACATAATTACAATAAAAGTCAAAATAAAGATCCTATAGTAGTTGGTAGCTCAGGAATTTTTATGTTTGTTAAAGATCTTAAACTAATTTAAAGTAATTAAATGGATAATTTGACATTTTGAATGAAAATTATGGAGTACATCATTTTTTAAAAAATGTCTATTAATTTGGTATGTAGGAGATACTTGAAGCTGTGGTAGTACAGATTTATAAATATTTTTAGTAGAGTACAAATAAAAATCTTTTAAATATGACTTTAAAATTAGCATGAAGACATATTTGGTGATGTTGTGGCCATTTTCCTTGTATTACAAAGCATTGGAGAGAGAACTGATGCTTGTATAAAGTTATTTGTACTCTACTTTTTATCTGAAGAAAAAAGGAATTGCAATTTGTACGTGAGAACGGGATTTAATAAGATTTTTTTCTTTAAAATGTTTTCTAGGTTCTAGAGCCTTCATAATTGCCTGTCATGTCCTCCTATTTGGGCCATAAATGACTCATTTTTCCTTTGTTGCATCAATTCATAGATGCTGGAACTGTCTTACTTACTTGCCCTTAATTTATGCCTTTTACCGCATGTAATCTCCTGTAGACTTTTATTGGAGTGAGAACAGAAAGTGGAGGGTGAAGGAAAGGTTTCAATCACTGAAATCTTTATCTGTGTTTGTTGTTCTTTTTATTATTACCATAAAGTATGTGCAGATTGTTAATTCAAATTCCCTTCTCTAGGAATTTGGCTTCAGTATCTGTTAAAACATTTTAAGTGTATTATTGTGATTGCTTTGTACAGATAGCTTTCACTATATTCTTTCTGATTTCTGGAAGGCACAGATATTATTCATCATTTTTATCCGTAGGATAAAGTTCTGTATTATAAAAAAGTTAAAGCTATTATCTACCTATACTTAATTAATATGATAGCTCCTAAATTCACTTTTCTATTGAGAGAGAAATATCTAAATAAATATCATCAACTTACATTTGATTCCAATGAATATTTCCCATTATGCTTAACACTTCCTCAGGCATATCATGCTATTGACAGACTGTTTATATGGTATTACATAATTTTATTATTTCTTAGGAATGTATACATGTTTAACTCATTACCATTCTGATACAGTTCTGAAAGGCTTTTCAACTTGTATCTGATAGCTGTAACAGGTGATGAGAGGGAGGCAGACATATTTGGTCTTGTAGACACTCTGAAAGTTTGAGCTTATTAAACTTGTTTAATGCGGGCATTCTGTTTTAATACTGGAGTGGGTTACCTGTGGCAGAGGAAGATGGTGGAATAGAAGGAGTGCACTCATCTTCTACTGCATGAACACCAAAATTACAAATCGCTGCTGAACAACTGTTGACAGGAAAATATTTAATCCCACCAAAAAAAAAAAATAATAATATCCCATGTCCAAGTGCAAAGGAGAAGCCCCAGCAAGACAGTAGGAGGGGCAAAATCAGGTTTAGAATCAAATCCAGTACCCACCAGAGACACTAGAGGGACTCAAATAAACCTCGTGCACCAGGACCCAGAGACCCCACAGAGACTGAGCCAGAACTGCGTTTGAGTGTCTCCTGTGGAGGTACAGGTTAGCAGTGGACTGCCATGGGACAGGGGCTCTGGGTTCAGCAGACCTGAGTATGGCATAAGCCCTCTTGGAGGAGGTTGCCATTAACCCCACCATAGAGCTGCCAGAACATACACAGGACTGGGAAAACAGACTCTTGTAGGGAACAAACAAAACTTTGTACCCACCAGGACTCAGGAGAAAGGAGCAGTGACCCCTAAAGAGACTGACCCAGACTTGCCCATGAGTGTCCGGGAGGCTCTGGCAGAGGTGTGGGTTGGCAGTGACCTGCTGCAAGGCCGGGGGCACTCAGTGCAGCAGTGTAAGCATGGGACATTTTGGAGGAGGTCTCAATTATCTTCATTACCTCCACCGTAGTTTGGCCTTGGGTCAAATAACAGGGAGGGAACACAGCCCCACTCATCACAGAAAATTGGATCAAAGATTTACTAAGCATGGCCCCACCCATTAGAACAAGACCCAGTTTCCCCTTAGTCAATCTCTCCCATCAGGAGCTTCCGTAAGCTTCTTAGCCTTATCCATCAGAGAGCCAAGAGAATAAAAACCACAATCACAGAGAACTAAGAAAACTCATCACATCAAACTCAAGGAACTCATCACAGCCTTGTCTAACTCAATGAAACTATGAGCCATGCTGTGTAGGGCCACTCAAAACAGATGGGTCATGGTGGAGAGTTCTGACAAAACATGGTCCACTGAAGATGAGAATGGTAAAACACTTCAGTATTCTTGCCCTGAGAACTCCATGAACAGTATGAAAGGCAAAAGATAGGACACTGAAAGATGAACTTCCCAGGTAGGTAGGTGCCCAATGTGCTACTGGAGATCAGTGGAGAAATAACTCCAGAAAGAATGAAGAGACAGTTCAGTTGCTCAGTCACATCCGACTCTTTGTGACCCCATGAACCGCAGTATGCCAAGCCTCCCTGTCCATCAACCAACTCCCTGAGTTCACCCAAACCCATGTCCATTGTGTCAGTGATGCCATCCAGCCATCTCATCCACTGTTATCCTGTTCTCCTCTTGCCCTCAATCTTTCCCAGCATCAGGGTCTTTTCAAATGAGTCAGCTCTCCACATCAGGTGGCCAAAGTACTGGAGTTTCAGCTTCAACATCAGTCCCTCCAATGAACACCTAGGACTGATCTCCTTTATGATGGACTGGTTGGAGCTCCTTGCAATCCAAGAGACTCTCAAGAGTCTTCTGTAACACCACAGTTCAAAAGCATCAATTCTTCTGTGCTCATCTTTCTTTATACTCCAACTCTCACATCCATACTTGACTATATAGCCTTGACTAGATGAACCTTTGTTGGCAAAGTAACAACAAATATGAACAACATGAACAAATATGAACAACATTCATATTCTTTTGAATATGCTGTCTAGGGTGGCCATAACTTTCCTTCCAAGGAGCAAGCGTCTTTTAATTTCATGGCTGCAATCACCATCCGCAGTGATTTTGAAGCCCAGAAAAATAAAGTCAGCCACTGTTTTGAGTGTTTCCCCATCTATTTCCCATGAAGTGATGGGACTGGATGTCATGATCTTGGTTTTCTGAAGGTTAAGCTTTAAGCCAACTTTTTCCCTCTCCTCTTTCACTTTCATCAAGAGGCTCTTTCGTTCTTCTTCACTTTCTGCCATAAGGGTGGTGTCATCTCTGCCTCTGAGGTTATTGCTATTTCTCCTGGCAATCTTGATTCCAGCTTGAGATTTCTCCAGCCCAGTGTTTCTCATGATGTACTCTACATATGAGCTAAATAAGCAGGGTGACAATATACAGCCTTGACATATTCCTTTTCTTATTTGGGACCAGTGTGTTGTTCCATGTCTAGTTCTATCTGTTGCTTCCTGACCTGCATATAGGTTTCTTAAGAGGCAGGTCAGGTGGTTTGGTATTCCCATCTCTTTCAGAATTTTCCACAGTTTATTGTGATCCACACAGTCAAAGGCTTTGGCATAGTCAATAAAGCAGAAATGGATGTGTTTTTTGGGAATTCTTTTGCTTTTTCAATGATCCACCCGATGTTGGCAATTTGATCTCTGATTCCTCTGCCTTTTCTAAAACCAGCTTGAACATCAGGAAGTTCATGGTTTATGTATTGCAGAAGCCTGGCTTGGAGAATTTTGAGCATTACTTTACTAGCATGTAAGATGAGTGCAATTGTGCAGTAGTTTGAGCATTCTTTGAAGAGACAGAGCCACAGTGAAAACAGCACCCAGTTGTGGATGTGACCGGTGACGGGAGTAAAGTCTGATGCTGTAAAGAACAATATTGCATAAGAACCTGGAATGTTAGGTCCATAAATCAAGGCAAATTGGAAGTGCTCAAACAGGAGATGGCAAGAGTGAACATCAACATTTTAGGAATCAGTGAACTAAAGTGGACTGGAATGGGTGAATTTAATTCAGATGACCATTATATCTATTACTGTGGGCAAGAGTCCCTTAGGAGAAATGAAGTAGCCATCATAATCAACAAATGAGTCTGAAGTGCAGTACTTGGATGCAGTCTCAAAAAAAGACAGAATGATCTCTGTTTGTTTCCAAAGCAAATCATTCAATATTACAGTATTTCGACTCTATGCCCCAGTCAGTAATGCTGAAGAAGTTGAACGGTTCTACAAGTCCTACAAGACATTCTCCAGGATAATCTCTGGGAGTTGGTGATGGACAGGGAGGCCTGGTGTGCTGCAGTCCATGGGGTCACAAAGAGTTGGACACGACTGAGGGACTGAACTGAATTGACTTACAAGAACTTCTAGAACTAACACCCAAAAAAGATGTCCTTTTCATTATAGGGAACTGGAATGCGAAAGTAGGAAGTCAGGACACCTGGGGAAACAGGAAAATTTGACCTTGGAGTACAAAACGAAGCAGGTCAAAGGCTAATAGAGTTTTTCCAAGAGAACACACTGGTGATAGCTAACACCCTCTTCCAACAACACACACACACACAAAACTCTACACATGGACATCACCAGATGGTTAATACTGAAATCAGATTGATTATATTCTTTGCAGCCAAAGATGGAGAAGCTCTATACAGTCAGCAAAAATAGGACTGGGAGCTGACAGTGGCTCAGATCATGAACACCATATTGCCAAATTCAGACTTAAATTGAAGAAAGTAGGTAAACCAGTAGATAATTCAGGTATGACATAAATCAAATTCCTTATGATTATACAGTGGAAGTGAGAAATAGATTCAAGGGATTAGATCTGATACAGTGCTTTAAGAACTATGGACAGAGGTTCATGACATTGTACAGGAGGCAGTGATCAAGACCATCCCCAAGAAAAAGAAGTGAAAACAGGCAAAATGGTTGTTTGAGGAGGCCTTACAAATAGCTGAGAAAAGAAGAGAAGCAAAACGCAAAGGAAAAAAGAAAAAATCTACTCATTTTGATGCAGAGTTCCAAAGAATAGCAAGGAGAGGTAAGAAAGCCTTCCTCAGCGATCAATGCAAAGAAATAGAGGCAAACAACAGAATGGGAAAGACTAGAAATCTCTTCAAGAAAATCAGAGATACCAAGGGAACATTTCATGCAAACATGGGCTCGATAAAGGACAGAAATGGTATGGACCCAACAGAAGCAGAAGATATTAAGAAGAAGTGGTAAGAATATACAGAACTATATAAAAAAGATCTTCATGACCCAGATAATCACGATGGTGTGATCACTCACCTAGAGCTAGACATCCTGGAATGTGAAGTCAAGTGGGCCTTAGGAAGCATCCCTACAAACAAAGCTAGTGGAGGTGATAGAATTCCAGTTGAGCTATTTCAAATCCTGAAACATGATGCTATGAAAGTGCTACACTCAATATGCCAGCGGAGAAGGCAATGGCACCCCACTCTAGTACTCTTGCCTGGAAAATCCCATGAACAGAGGAGCCTGGTAGGCTGCAGTTTATGGAGTCACAAAGAGTCAGACATGACTGAGCGACTTCCCTTTCACTTTTCACTTTCATGCATTGGAGAAAGAAATAGCAGCCCGGTCCAGTGTTCTTGCCTGGAGAATCCCAGGGTTAGCAGAGCCTGGTGGGCTGCCATCTATGGGGTCACACAGAGTCAGACATGACTGAAGCGAGTTAGCAGCAGCAGCAGCAGCAGCAATATGCCAGAGAATAAGGAAAACTCAGGAGTGGCCACCAGATCAGTTTTCATTCAGTCTCAAAAAAAAGGCAATGCCAAAGAATATTCAAACTACCACAAAATTGCACTCATCTCATATGCTAGCAAATAATGCTCAAAATTCTCCAAGCCAGGCTTCAACAGTTTGTGAACCATGAACTTTCAGATGTTCAAGTTGGATTTAAAAAAGGCAAAGGAATCAGAGGTCAAATTCCCAACATCCATGGATCATCAGAAAATAGAGTTCCAGAAAAACATCTATTTCTGCTTTATTGACTACACCAAACTTTTGACTGTGTGGATCACAACAAACTATGGCAGATTCTTCAAGAGATGGAAATATCAGACTACTGATCTGCCTCCTGAGAAATCTGTATTCAGGTCATGAAGCAACAGTTAGAACTGGACATGGAACAACAGACTGGTTCCAAATAGGCAAAGGAGTACATCAAGGCTGTATATTGTCACCCTGCTTATTTAACTTATATGCAGAGTATAACAACAGAAACACTGAGCTGGAGGAAGCACAAGCTGGAATCAAGATTGCCAGGAGAAATATCAATAACCTCAGATATGCAGATGACACCACCCTTATGGCAGAAAGCAAAGAACTATAGAGCCTCTTGATGAAAGTGAAATAGGAGGCTGAAAAAGTTGGTAAAACTCAACATTCAGAAAACTGAATCATAGCATCCAGTCCCATCACTTCATGGCAAACAGATGGGGAAATAATGGAAACAGTGAGAAACTTTATTTGGGGGGGATCCACAATCACTGCAGACGATGATGCAGCCATGAAATTAAAAGACACTTGCTCCTTGGAAGAAAGGCTGTGACCAACCTAGACAGCATGTTAAAAAGCAGACATTACTTTGCCAACAAAGGTCCATCTAGTCAAAGCTATGGTTTTTCCAGTAGTCATGTATGGATGTGAGATTTGGACTCTAAGGAAAGCTGAGCATCGAAGAATTGATGCTTTTGAACTGTGGTGTTGGAGAAGACTCTTGAGAGTCCCTTGGACTGCAAGGAGATCCAACCAGTCCATTCTGAAGGAGATCGGTCCTTGGTGTTCTTTGGAAGGAATGATGCTAAAGCTGAAACTCCAGTACTTTGGCCACCACATGCGAAGGGCTGACTCATTGGAAAAGACTCTGATGCTGGGAGGGATTGGGGGCAGGAGAAGGGGACGACAGAGGATGAGATGGCTGGATGGCATCACCGAGTCGTTGGACATGAGTCTGAGTAAACTCCGGGAGTTGGTGATGGACAGGGAAGCCTGACGTGCTGCTGTTCTAGGTTCACAAAGAGCTGGACACGACTGAGCGATGTAACTGAACATTTTATTATGTTTTTGTCAATGTTTAATACTCTTCTATCATCTACAAAAAAAAGGTATACTAAGAATTTTACCTCTTTTTAATAGTTTTATAACTTACCTATTTTTTTTGTTTTCTGTGGATATTAATATTTATTATTTACTTAAAAATATTCATTATAGAAAAAAGTACATTATCAAATCAGAAAACTCTATGGCTGTTACAAAAATGAAAATATCATATTGTTTGGCTGTTTCATATTATTATTTGCATTTATTTATCTCAGCATCTGTATTTGCAGAAATACATAGCATTTTATATCTTTAAGTCACACACTTTCTACTAGTTATTGTTCATTAGTGAAAGTGAAAGTCACTCAGTCGTGTCCGACTCTTTGTGCCCCATGGACTATACAGTCCATGGAATTCTCCAGGCCAGAATGCTGGAGTGGGTAGCCTTTCCCTTCTCCAGGGCATCTTCCCAACCCAGGAATCGAAACCAGGTCTCCAGCATTGCACGTAGATTCTTTACCAGCTGAAACACATAATATACAGCAACCAATTATATACATTAGGGACTTCCCTGGTGGCTCAGACGATAAAGTATCTGCCTACAATGCAGGAGACCTGGGTTTGATCCCTGGGTTGGGAAGATCTCCTGGAGAAGGAAATGGCAACCCACTCCAGTACTCTTGCCTGAAAATTCCATGGACGGAGGAGGCTGGTAGGCCACAGTCCATAGGGTGGCAAAGAGTTAGACATGACTGAGTGACTTCAACGTCATATATATTAGCTCCTCACTGGATTTGTCAATATTCTTCTTGTTTGCTTTTAATATGTCAGTGTCAGCAATGACAATATTTAATAACACTAACACATGTAGGCTCTTCTAACAATAAGGAAAATTGGTCATATAAATGTATGTTTTTCTCTGAAGATAACAACAGATGTTAGTAGCTCCACTTCTGTTTTATAATTTCAAAGTAGTCACATTTTTATATTTTAGGGGAAAAAAAACAGTATGAGAATCATGTTTTACATGAAATACCATCAAAAGAAAAAGCTGTTATTCCTTCTGAACACAGGTCCATTGGAGAATTTAGACAGTGAACAGATCTTACTTTAACACAGTGCCTCCAGCACACAGGCTTTTTATAGGTGTCAGGGGATTCAGGTCCATGACGGATTTCACATATACACCTGCTCTTTATTGCATATAATACAACATTTTAACATTGAGTAGATCTGGTGTTACACATAAGTAAGCCAGGTATCCTTCAAGTGAAAGCAATTTATTTAGATTTGTCCAAGGCTTTATTAAAAGCCACTGCTTTAAAAAAAAAATGTATTTCATCATTTTAGAAGCCTTAGAGCATCATATGTCTGTAGAGTAAGAAATTGGAGTCATTTCTGTTCTGCCACTAGGTGTCACTTAGCCTCTTGGAACAAGTTCCTTTTTCTAAACACTTAAGATTTTATCTCTGTGATTCCCATCAGCATCAATGTTTATGATTATGTGTAGAGATAAGAAACAGAAAATGCATCTACATGTTCATCTCTTTGGATAGATAAATGACCTTTTCCAGTAATCTTACTCTTCTCAATAAACCTACTCTCCACATACTGCCCTGGTTCTTCTTTCTTCCTGAAATTTCTCTCTTCAGATTATCCACCTGGCTTTCTTTGCTTATCAGCAACATTTAAATGACATATATTCCTGACTATTCTACACAAAACTCTGGCCTTCCCTCTGTCTTTTTAGACCAATAATCTTTATTCCCTTTTATTTTGATTCTACCTTTTCTTTTATCCTGGCACTTTTCTCCTTTTAACATATTGTATCATTTACTTATTTATCATGCTTATGGTGAAGTAGCCATACTCTTCCTGATGGACTATATAATGTCTCCAAGGGCAGAAGTCTTTGTTAAATCACTCCAGTATGTACAACACCTAGAACAGTGCCTATGCTTAGTTGTAATCAAATATTTATGCAATGAATGAATTGATTAGAAATCAGTGCTGTCATATGTAACATTTTTAAATAATCTGAAAACAAACTATGCAACTTTAAAATAAATTCATGCTCTCTCAAACTAAAAGAGATTCAGAAAATTGTAGAAAATATATAAGCTGATGTGCACAAGTAGAAAGGAAGAAATTTATGGAATGAAATTTAAATTTTGAAAACAGACTCTTCTGGCACATAACATTGAGCAGAGTTGTTCCAGCCTGAATGGGAGGGAGGTTTGGGGGAGAATGGATACACGTGTATGTATGGCTGAGTACCTTTGCTGTTCACCTGACACTACCACAATATTGTTAATTGACTTTACTCCAATACAAAATAAAAAATTTTAAACTTAAAAAGAAAAAGAAAATATAATCTTCCTTTTTACCCCCAAAATGTCCACAATAAAATTAGAGCAGGAAATGAATAGGCAAAAATACAGAGTTTGGGGAAAAAAAAAAAAAAAAAGCTGTCTCTTTGGTTGGTGTGAGAGGAAGGCAGGAAGTTAATCCAACCTATTCATAACTTTCACCCCACCCCAACCCCACCATACAATGGAGTCATTTCCATTTCAGGGAAAAAAGCAAACACCAAAGATGCCAGGAAAGTTTGAAAAACATCATCTTAAGGAAAGAATGACTTCTGAAGGCCAGAGTTAAAGTTAACTAAAGATAATGAAGGGATTGTTACCTCAAACCAGGTTCTGATGAGTCTACATGCTTGGTTCAGTGGATTAAGAATTTTTTTTACACAATGGAGTATTACTCAGCCATTAAAAAGAATACATTTGAATCAGTTCTAATGAGGTGGTTGAAACTGGAGCTGATTATACAGAGTTAAGTAAGCCAGAAAGAAAAACACCAATACAATATACTAATGCATATATATGGAATTTAGAAAGATGGTAAGGAGAAGGCAATGGCAACCCACTCCAGTACTCTTGCCTGGAAAATCCCACGGACGAAGGAGCCTGGTAGGCTCCAGTCCATGCGGTCGCTGAGTTGGGCACAACTGAGTGACTTTACTTTCACTTTTCACTTTCATGCATTGGAGAAGGAAATGGCAACCTACTCCAGTGTTCTTGCCCGGAGAATCCCAGGGACGGGGGAGCCTGGTGGGCTGCCATCTATGGGGTTGCACAGAGCTGGACACAACTGAAGCGACTTAGCAGCAGCAGCAGAAAGATGGTAACAATAACCTTGTATGCCAGACAGCAAAAGAGACACAGATGTATAGAACAGTCTTTTGGACTCTGTGGGAGAGGGAGAGGGTGGGATGGTTTGGGAGAATGACATTGAAACATGTATAATATCATATATGAAACGAATAGCCAGTCCAGGTTCAATGAAGGATACAGGATGCTTGGGGCTGGTGCACTGGGATGACCCAGAGGGATAGTACGGGGAGGAAGGAGGGAAAGTGGGTTCAGGATGGGGAACACGTGTATACCCGTGGTGGATTCATGTTGATGTATGGCAAAACCAATACTATATTGTAAAGTAATTAGTCTCCAATTAAAATAAATGAATTTAAATTTTAAAAAAATTTAAAAAAAAGATTTTTTTTTCAAAGTGCAGGGAATTAGGGAAGTGATTTAACAAACGACAGGAATCCAAGTGTTTGTATATTCTAGAGGCATAAAAAGCATTTAAAAAGGTTTTCTGAATTAATGAGGTATTCCTATAATTTAGGTAACATAGTTTACATAGAGACTGCATATTGTATAATTCTAACTTGCCCAGATAAGATGCACAGAAGAGAACCACTCTTTCCCTCATTTAGATTTCCACTAACCAAGTCCTTTGTAAGGCTCTCTATCAGAGCAGAATAACAGAATAAAAGCAATAGATCTGAAATTTTATTTCAATTCTTTGGTCCTAATGTTATCAAATAATCCCTTGAGCCCTCCAAATCACTTTCAACTGAACTGACATATGTGCAGTGACCATTTTATTCTCTGACATTCCTATTATAGGTTTCTTAGTAATAAACATATACAAATGAGCTGTGACTGATAAACTATTCAGTTTAGCTATCTTAGTGGTCCATCTGGACCATGAAATGATAAAGTTTCAAAATATTTATATAGATTAAGTGGAGTGACCAATATAAACCTGAATTACCTATTATGGTATCCAAGCAAAACAGCTCCAATGGGTCAACATCAGGTTATGCAAATGGTGCCATGCTTATTCATAGAAATATTGAAACATTATTCGTATTGATAGCTTTTTTAATATAATGTGGTACCAATGGTGTCCATGTTCACTCAACTTATAAAAATCACCAGGCTTTATGCTAAAATGAAAAATGTTAATGAGTAACAGTCACAAAGAATCTTCTCCAATTTTTGTTCCTGTAAAGTAACTACACATGTACCCCAATGTTCATCGCAGCACTGTTTATAATAGCCAGGACATGGAAACAACCTAGATGTCCATCAGCAGATGAATGGATAAGAAAGCGGTGGTACATAGACACAATGGAGTATTACTCAGCCGTTAAAAAGAATTCATTTGAATCAGTTCTGATGAGATGGATGAAACTGGAGCCGATTATACAGAGTGAAGTAAGCCAGAAAGAAAAACACCAATACAGTATACTAACACATATATATGGAATTTAGGAAGATGGCAATGACGACCCTGTATGCAAGACAGGAAAAAAGACACAGATGTGTATAACGGACTTTTGGACTCAGAGGGAGAGGGAGAGGGTGGGATGATTTGGGAGAATGGCATTCTAACATGTATACTATCATGTAAGAATTGAATCGCCAGTCTGTGTCTGACGTAGGATACAGCATGCTTGGGGCTGGTGCATGGGGATGACCCAGAGAGATGTTATGGGGAGGGAGGAGGGAGGGGGGTTCATGTTTGGGAAGGCATGTAAGAATTAAAGATTTTAAAATTTAAAAAATAAAAAACTAAAATAAAATTAAAAAAAAAACACACTGATATTAGATTTCAAAAAAAAAAAAAAAGTAACTACAAAATGGAATACTGATGAGTGGAATTTCTTTGTTCCAGAAGTCTATTAGCTTCATTTTCACACTCCATCATTGGCTTATATAAAACTCAAAACTCTTGTTTCTTGCATAGTTCAAGTGCATAATATTGACACATACAACATTTCAATTAAAGTTGAATTTTTATAATACGTATATTTATTCTAATTGGTACATCTCCATTTATTAATTTGACAGAATAATTTTGCCTATAGGTTGTTAATAGTAAAATAATTTTATATACACATTGCTTAAATTCAGAAAATTTCATGGCCAAAAACAGGGTTGGGGGACCCACAATATCCAATAGAGGAATGGATAAACCAATTGTGGTATAAGCATACAAGGGAGATACCCCTTACATCTAAAAGCTGATGTGCTCCTCATAACACATGATAATGGGGATGAATCTCCATAGCTGAAAGAAGAAGCCAGGCAAAGAGAAAGCAGAATAATTTTATCAGAGTGAAATTTTACAAAAGGCAAACAACCTATGGTGAAATAAAGTAGATGATATTTTGCTTTGGTTGGTGGGTATGTGTGTTCCGGGCAGGACTATGGGAGACTATTGGGATATAGGGATTTACTCTAAAATAGCTTGAAAATTGTGTGAGTGGTCAGTGAAACTGTTCTATATCTTGATTTTGGTTGTCATAGTATGGGTGTATGAATTTATCAAAACTTTTGGAGCTATACATTTAGACAAATTTTACCGGGTGTCAAACCTGAAGAATGATAACTATAACAAAAATAAACATAGCATTGTACTGAAGGTCCCTTGTAGATTTTGAGGAATAGGTGGAGAATAACAGTAAATCTTGCCAAAAAAACCTTTCTTTTGTCTCCAAAGTTTCACTTTTTCTGACAGTTCCTCAAATCACTCGTTTTCTCTAATTTGTCTTTACACTCCTGATCTATAGAAGAGTATCTCTTTATTATTTGCCACTTTCCTCCAACCCCTACCTCAAACTGTCTCAAGAGCTCAAATTTTCAGTCTGAACTAAATTAGTGCTTCTTTAGTTTATTCCAATTGCCAAAAGGCAGAAAAAAAAATGCAAGGCTCAAAAACAGAGAAGAAGGAAAAGAGGGAAGAAAAGAGAAGAGAAATGAGTTTACAGTTTATTTTATTTTTAAGCCAATATCATTGTGGTATTTTCTTACTAATATTCTTCCCTAGAATGTAAGATATATTCATTTTCTATTAATAAAAGATATAAACCTATAAAGATAAGAAACATGACAAGGGAATCATTTATTGTCATAACTTTCTTATATTCTTTCTTTCCCCTTTGCTGTTCAAATCTGGGATTCTTTTAATCGAGAGGAATCATTCTATTTATCTTTATCTCATCAAATCTTATAATCAATAAGTAAATCATAAAATGTTTTGCCCTGAGAATTAGTTCAAGAGGCCTTCATCTCCCTCTCCTCACCCTCCTCCTCTAACACACATCTAGAAATAGTTTCACTTACTGTATCACTTACAACTCTATTATACTACTAGTCAGAAGCTGACTGATCAAGATGATCATCTCCTCAATAGTTAAATTGGAGTAGTTGAAATCAATGTATTTTGTTTCCTGGTTTCACTGAGGCTAATATCTTAAAAACACTATGGACACAAATTTGGTCACACACCCTGCTTTGCATGGGCAAAAGGAAAGAATCTTACTATACCTTTTTTCTATTACTCAAGTGTGTACAATTAAGACAGATTAGTGCAGTGGACTCTGAAATCCCCATGGAAAGAGGATTTCTAGAAGGATAATAGGATTCGTAAAAGAAAAACAACTCAAATTGAGAACTCTGGTATGGTTCAGAAGTACATTCAAAGAGATGAGATTGTTACAGATTTCCATCAGTATTTGAGAATAATTGCAATGTAGATAGTGTAGCTAGGAGATGCTCTGTGAAATAGTGTCTTTTGAGTTAAGATCTGAAGTAGGTGAGAGCCCTGAGGGAGACTCAGGAAAAAGTAGTAAAGGATGAGATCAAAGAGTTAGGGATAAGGTAGAGAAAGCACAATTTATAGAATCTCATAAACCATTCTAAGAATTTTAGCATTTATCATGAGTGAAATGAATTTCACACTGGAGTATTCTCTTCTGAGAAGAAAAAAAGATCTGACTTTGTTTTAAAGAATCATTCTTTGTGCAGTGTTGAAAATGAACTTAGCGGACAGGCAGTAAAGCAGGAAGAGGTATAAGAGGCTGTTGTAATAATCCAGGTTTGAGACGATAGGGCTTTGGATCATAGAAGTAAAAGGAAAAGTGGTGAAAAGCACTCAAATGACACATCTATTTTCAAACTTGATATTCAAAAGCCAGGCCTACCTTACCTCAAAATCTTTGTGGTGTTTAATTTTCTCCTTTTCTTGAAAATCTCCATTCCATTATCTAACATAGTACTCTTAGTGTAGACATAAATAGTTAGTTCAGTCGCTCAGTCATGTCCGACTCTTTGCGACCCCATGAACCACAGCACGCCAGGCCTCCCTGTCCATCAACAACTCCTGGAGTTCACCCAAACTCATGTCCATGAGTGGGTGAGGCCATAAACCATCTCATCCTCTGTCATCCCCTTCTCCTCCTGCCCTCAGTCTTTCCCAGCATCAGGGTCTTTTCAAATGAGTCAGCTCTTCATATCAGGTAGCCAAAGTATTGGAGTTTCAGCTTGAACATCAGTCTTTCCAATGAACACCTAGGACTGGTCTCCTTTAGGATGGACTGGTTGGATCTCCTTGCAGTCCAGAGGACTCTCAGGAGTCTTTTCCAACACCACAGTTCAAAAGCATCAATTCTCCAGAGCTCAGATTTCTGTTTAATCCACTCTCACATCTATACATGACTACTCGAAAAACCATAGCCTTGACTAGACAGATCTTTGTTGGCAGAGTAATGTCTCTGCTTTTCAATATGCTGTCTAGGTTGGCCATAACTTTCCTTCCAAGGAGTAAGCATCTTTTAATTTATGGCTGCAATCACCATCTGCAGTGATTTTGGAGCCCAGAAAAATAAAATCAGCCACTGTTTCCAGTGTTTCCCCATCTATTTCCCATGAAGTGATGGGACCAGATGCCTTGATCTTTATTTTCTGAAGGTTGACCTTTAAGCCAATGTTTTCACTCTCCTCTTTCACTTTCATCAAGAGGCTCTTTAGTTCCTCTTCACTTCCTGCCATAAGGGTGGTGTAATCTGCATATCTGAGGTTATTCATATTTCTCCTAGCAATCTTGATTCCAGCCTGTGCTTCTTCCAGCCCAGCGTTTCTCATGATGTACTCTGCACAGAAGTTAAATAAGCAGGGTGACAATATACAGCCTTGATGTACTCCTTTTCCTATTTGGAACCAGTCTGTGTTCCATGTCCAGTTCTAACTGTTGCTTCTTGATCTGCATACAGGTTTCTCAGGAGACCAGCTCAGGTGGTCTGGTATGCCCTTCTCTTTCAGAATTTTCCACAGTTTATTGTGATCCACACAGTCAAAGGCTTTGGCATAGTCAATAAAGCAGAAATAGATGTTTTTCTGGAACTCTCTTGCTTCTCCCATGATTCAGCGGATGTTGGCAATTTGATCTCTGGTTCCTCTGCCTTTTCTAAAACCAGATTGAACATCTAGAAGTTCATGGTTCACGTATTGCTGAAGCCTGGCTTGGAGAATTATGAGCATTACTTTACTAGCGTGTGAGATGAGTGCAATTGTGTGGTAGTTTGAGCATTCTTTGGCATTGCCTTTCTTTGCGATTGGAATGAAAACTGACATTTTCCAGTCCTGTGACCACTGCTGAGTTTTCCAAATTTGCTGGCATATTGAGTGCAGCACTTTCACAGCATCATCTTTTAGGATCTGAAATAGCTCAACTGGAATTCCACCACCTCCACTAGCTTTGTTTGTAGACATACTTAGTATATAACAAACTATACATAATTTGTTGAGTTAATAATTGATGGTGAATTTCAAAATTCTCTGGTTAAATAGAAATAGCAGGCTTTGTCTCACACATACACACATATACATTTGAACAAGTGATGAGAAAACTGGACAGCTACAAGCCCATTTTCACACATTACGTACAAAAATAAACTCAGCATTGATTAAAGATATGAAAATATGGCCTGAAACCATAAAATTCCTGGAAGAAAACATAGACAGTACACTCTTGACGTTGGTCTTATCAATATGTTTTGGCTATGTCTCCTCAGGCAAGGGCAACAAAAGCAAAAATTAACAAATGAAAACACATCAAACTAAATTTTTTACACAGCAAAAATATCCATCAGCAAACAAAAGGGAACATACTGACAACAAAAGAAATTTGCAAAGTATATGTCCAATAAAGCGTTTATCCCCCAAGTATATAAAAGCACATATAATGCAATATCAATTAAAATCCAATTTAAAAATACACAGAGGGTCTGAATAGGCACTTTTCAAGGAATACATACAGATAGTCAACAGGCACATGAAAACATGCTTAACATTGCTAATCATCAGGGAATACAAACAAAACCACAATTAGATAACACCTCACACTTATCAAAAAGACAATAAACTAAGATTTGCTGAGAATGTGAAGAAGAGGAAACCCTTGTGCACTAGTGGTAAGAATGAAAATTGGTGCAGCCACTATGGTAAATATTTATGGAGGATCCTTGAAAAATTAAAAGCAGAACTACTATATGATCCAGGAATTTCACTTCTAGATATTTACCTGAAGAAAAGACAAATGTTAATTCAAAAATATATATACACCTCAATGTTCATTGCAACATTATTTATACTAGCCAAGATATAGAAGCAACCTAAGTGTTCATCAATAGATGAATGGATACAGAAAACAAACTTATGTTTGAGAGAGCAGAGGAAGGTGGAAGGATGGGCAAAACAGGTGAAGGGTGTAAAGAGGGCTGCTGCTACTGCTGCTAAGTAGCTTCAGTCATGTCCGACTTTGTGCAACCCCATAGACGGCAGCCTACCAGGCTCCCCCGTTCCTGGAATTCTCCAGGCAAGCATACAGGAGTGGGTTGCTATTTCCTTCTCCAATCCATGAAAGTGAAAACTGAAAGTGAAGTCACTCAGTCGTGTCCAACTCCTAGGACCCCGTGGACTGCAGCCCACTGAGCTCCTCTGTCCATGAGAGTTTCCAGGCAAGAGTACTGGAGTGGGTTGTGTTAGTGTTAAGAGGGGAACAGGCTCCTGTGTCCATGGGAGTTTCCAGGCAAGAGTACTGGAGTGGGTTGTGTTAAGAGGGGAAAACTAACAATTATAAACCAAGTCCCAGGAATGCAATGTATAGCACAAGGGAATATAGTCAATAATATAGTAATAACTTTTTATGGTGTATCATGTATATTGAATAACTATGTTGTACACCTGAACCTAACATTTAAGTTGACTATTTTCAATAAACAGCAATAACAGCTAAACATAATGATGTTTTGCAAATGTTAATATAAAATAATGCTAGGCAAATGAGAAAGCAAACTAGTTGGACCAACCCATGGAAGTGTGTTATGTTTAGACTACATAAATACTGGGCAGCAGAGCTATGTTTAGAGTACATAAATATTGAAATATTAAAGGATGAGTAAGTGTTGGGACTCTAGAGACAGAGAATAATAAATATTTAGGATCTAATGCCCTAAAATCTAAGAAGGAATTAAAGTAGTTGCTGGAAAGGAAGAAGATGCCACTCTGTTTATGTTTAGTTTATCCTCTGAAACTCATCTGCCATTATCTATAACAGAGTGAATAAAAGACTTGATCAAGAAGATCAGTAGGGGAAATGTGTTGTTTCTCTTTTTCAATAGGACAAAAGAGGATGTATGGTAAAGGTTTTAAAATAATTTAGTTGGTAGAAATAAAAGCCCTCATTCACCAAGACTGCCAAGACCTTGAAGTTAGGTGGGCCAGGAGGAGCAATCCGAGGAGCAGTGGCTGCCCGGGCCTAGGAGGGCCTAGAGGAGCTATCCTACGTTGAAGGTCAGGAAGGGCGGCGGTAAGGAGATACCCCTTGTCCAAGGTAAGGAGGAGCAGCTATGCTTTGCTGGAGCAGCCGTGAAGAGATACCTCATGCCCAAGGTAAGAGAAACACAAGTAAGATGGTAGGTATTGTAAGAGGGCATCAGAGGGCAGACACACTTAAACCATACTCACAGAAAACTAGTCAGTCTAATCACACTAGGACCACAGCCTTGTCTAACTCAATGAAACCAAGCCATGCCCGAAGGGCAATCCAAGATGGGCAGGTCATGGTGGAGAGGTCTGACAGAATGTGGTCCACTGGAGAAGGCAATGGCAAACTACAGTATTCTTGCCTTGAGAACCCCATGAACAGTATGAAAAGGCAAAATGATAGGACACTGAAAGAGGAACTCCCCAGGTCAGTAGGTGCCCAATATGCTACTGGAGGTCAGAGGAGAAATAACTCCAGAAAGAATGAAGGGATGAAGCTAAAGCAAAAACAGTACCCAGCTATGGATGTGACTGGTGATAGAAGCAAGATCCGATGCTGTAAAGAGCAATATTGTATAGGAACCTGGAATGTCAGGTCCATGAATCAAAGGAAATTGGAAGTGGTCAAACAAGAGATAGCAAGAGTGAACGTCGACATTCTAAGAATCAGCGAACTAAAAATGGACTGGAATGGGTGAATTTAACTCAGATGACCATTATATCTACTACTGTGGGCAGGAATCCCTCAGAAGAAATGGAGAAGCCATCATGGTCAACGAAAGAGTATGAAATGCAGTACTTGGATGCAATCTCAAAAACGACAGAATGATCTCTGTTCATCTCCAAGGCAAACCATTCAATATCACAGTTACCCAAGTCTATGCCCCAACCAGTAACTCTGGAGAAGCTGAAGTAAACGGCTTTATGAAGACCTACAAGACCTTTTAGAACTTACACCCAAAAAAGATGTCCTTTTCATTATAGGGGACTGGAATGCAACAGTAGGAAGTCAAGAAACACCTGGAGTAACAGGCAAATTTGGCCTTGGAATGCGGAATGAAGCAGGGCAAAGACTAATAGACTTTTGCCAAGAAAATGCACTGCTCATAGCAAACACTCTTTCCAACAACACAAGAGAAGACTCCACACATCGACATCATCAGATGGTCAACATCGAAATTAGATTGATTATATTCTTTGCAGCCAAAGATGGAGAAGCTCTATACAGTCAACAAAAACAAGACCAGGAGCTGACTATGGCTCAGATCATGAACTCCTTATTACCAAATTCAGACTCAAATTGAAGAAAGTAGGGAAAACCGCCAAACCATTCAGGTATGACCTAAATCAAATCCCTTATGATTATACAGTGGAAGTGAGAAATAGATTTAAGGGCTTAGATCTGATAGATAGAGTGCCTGATGAACTATGGAATGAGGTTCGTGACATTGTACAGGAAACAGGGATCAAGACCATCCCCATGGAAAAGAAAGGCAAAAAAGCAAAATGGCTGTCTGGGGAGGCCTTACAAATAGCTGTGAAAAGAAGAGAGGCAAAAAGCAAAGGAGAAAAGGAAAGATATAAGCATCTGAATGCAGAGTTCCAGAGAATAGCAAGAAGAGATAAGAAAGCCTTCTTTCAGCAATCAATGCAAAGATATAGAGGAAAAGAACAGAATGGGAAAGACTAGAGATCTCTTCAAGAAAACTAGAGATACCAAGGGAATATTTCATGCAAAGATGGGCTTGATAAAGGACAGAAATTGTCTTGCCCTAACAGAAGCAGAAGATATTAAGAAGAGGTGGCAAGAATACACAGAAGAACTGTACAAAAAAGATCTTAACGACCAGGATAACCATGATGGTGTGATCACTAATCTAGAGCCAGACATCCTGGAACCTGAAGTCAAGTGGGGCTTGGAAAGCATCGCTAAGAACAAAGCTAGTGGAGGTGATGGAATTCCAGTTGAGCTGTTTCAAATCCTGAAAGATGATGCTGTGAAAGTGCTGCACTCAATATGCCAGCAAATTTCGAAAACTCAGCAGTGGCCACAGGACTGGAAAAGGTCAGTTTTCATTCCAGTTCTAAAGAAAGGCAATGCCAAAGAATGCTCAAACTACTGCACAATTGCACTCATCTCACATGCTAGTAAAGTAATGCTCAAAATTCTCCAAGCCAGGCTTCAGCAATACGTAAACCGTGACCTCCCTGATGTTCAAGCTGGTTTTAGAAAAGGCAGAGGAACCAGACACCCACTGGATCATCGAAGTCAACATCTGCTGGATCATTGAAAAAGCAAGGAGTTCCAGAAAACATCTATTTCTGCTTTATTGAGTATGCCAAAGCCTTTGACTGTGTGGATCACAATAAACTGTGGAAAATTCTGAGAGATGGGAATACCAGACCACCTAACCTGCCTCTTGAGAAATCTGTATGCAGGTCAGGAAGCAACAGTTAGAAATGGACATGGAACAACAGACTGGTTCCAAATAGGAAAAGGAGTACGTCAAGGCTGTATATTGTCACCCTGCTTATTTAGCTTCTATGCAGAGTACATCATGAGAAACGCTGGACTGGAGGAAACACAAGCTGGAATCAAGATTGCCGGGAGAAATACCAATAACCTCAGATATTCAGATGACCCCACCCTTATGGCAGAAAGTGAAGAGGAACTAAAAAGCCTCTTGATGAAAGTGAAAGTGGAGAGTGAAAAAGTTGGCCTAAAGCTCAACATTCAGAAAACGAAGATCATGGCATCTGGTCCCATCACTTCATGGGAAATAGATGGGGAAATAGTGGAAATAGTGTCAGACTTTATTTTTGGGGGCTCCAAAATCACTACAGATGGTGACTGCAGCCATGAAATTAAAAGATGCTTATTCCTTGGAAGAAAAGTTATGACCAACCTAGACAGTATATTCAAAAGCAGAGACATTACTTTGCTGACTAAGGTCTGTCTAGTCAAGGCTATGGTTTTTCCTGTGGTCATGTATGGATGTAAGAGTTGGACTGTGAAGAAGGCTGAGCACCGAAGAATTGATGCTTTTGAACTGTGGTGTTGGAGAAGACTCTTGAGAGTCCCTTGAACTGCAAGGAGATTCAACCAGTCTATTCTGAAGGAGATCAGCCCTGGGACGGAATGATGCTAAAGCTGAAACTCCAGTACTTTGGCCACCTCATGCGAAGAGTTGACTCATTGGAAAAGACTCTGATGCTGGGAGGGATTGGGGGCAGGAGGAGAAGGGGACGACAGAGGATGAGATGGCTAGATGGCATCACTGACTCGATGGATGTGAGTCTTGAGTGAACTCCGCGAGTTGTTGATGGACAGGGAAGCGCGGCGTGCTGCGTTTCATGGAGTCGCAAAGAGTCAGACAAGACTGAGCGAGTGAACTGAACTGAACTGAATAGTGGGATAATTTTTCTGTGTCTCAAAGCAAACACTGAGATAGATTAAGTGACTGATGTACTTTTCCTGTCTGATGCTTTCCTTTTCTTGCAATAAGATTATGGTCCAAACAGCTTCTAATTATTAATTGTAATTAATTAGTCGCTTACTACTTTTTTATAATTATATTCATCTATGGATCAAAATCCTCTTCTAAAACTCTGCCAATGTTTTATTTAACTCTTCCTATTCTCTCACAGAAGGTGGGATTCATGCTGTTAGTGAGTTCAGAATTAAATATACGAAAAGTATGATCTGTTCTCTTCAAGTCATATCCTGCAAATATGATACATAATTATATGATTAGCTAATATAAAATAATGAATATAATGCTACTCCTGAAAAATGATCTTTTTATTGCAAAGAGTACAATGGTAATTCATTTCATTCTATGGGCTATTTCTTCTATTACATAAAGACAAATTTAGATGTGTAAAATTCATACTTCTTATTCCCAGGCTGCATCTTCTATTGTGATTCCAAGTAAATTGTTGCTACATGATGATACCACTCATTATATTAATTATCTCCTGTATTTCCCAGTAAGTCTGTGTAAGTAATTCAAGGGAATCTGTATGTCAAATCACATTAGTGAAGTAATACATCAAACATCTCATAAAGCAAATCTGCAAAACACGTGGATTAACTTTTTATTATCCCAACTCAAGAAATTTGATAGCATGTATTATAGATAATGGTTATATTTATTATTGCTTATTTTGTGGCAAGCAGTTTCAAAAGCAATTTATATGTATTAATTTCCTTAATTCACCAGTGTTGGTTAATTTAATGTGTCAATTTGACTGGACTAAAGGATTCCTAGATAGTTATAAAATCATTATTTTGCATGAATAATCTATGAATCATGTATTGCATGAATCTATCATGCATTGTATGATCTATTGCACGAATGCATCTTTGAGGGTCTCTGAATCTGTGCACTGAGTAGAGATCACTCTCACCAATATGATGTGCAACATCCAATCCAGTGAGTGCCTGAATAGAACAGGAAGACGTAGGAAGAGTGCATTTGCTTTTTTCCCTTGAGTTGGGACACCTATCTCCCACCCTTTGACATTGGTCCTGGTTCTGAGCCTTAAACTCGTACTGAGTTACATCACTGACTTTCCTGTTTCTCAGTTTTCAGGTATCAAAGGATAGGACTTTTTGGTCTGCATTATCCTTTGAGCCAAGTCTAATCATAGATCTCTTTTATATATCTGTTTATATATCCATCCATCCATCCACTTTATTCATTCTATTTCTTTGGATAGCCTTAATACACCTTCCAACAATCTTATAATAAATGTACTTTTATTATATTTATGTTGTTTTTAATAAAACTAGGAAAAAAATCTGAATAAATTGCCACATGTCACCTAGCTGTTAAGTGATAAAGCTAAGGATGCGGCATAAGTTTTGATAGATATAGGCATATATTCCTTAAATAAATCTTTTATATTTATTCTATAAATCTTTTATATGTTTATAAATAAGATTAATACTTTATAAAAAATTATCTTCTACACTTTAATGGTGAATTTTATATTCACTATATGCTTACTTGTAACAACTTTCAAAGGGATATAATAGAATATTACCAAAAAAGTATAACTTTCAAATTCCTATTTTAGAGTATTTGAAAAATCTCTTATAATAAATGGTACTTTAAAATGCTTTACAGTTTGGATCAAGAATACTTGGATTTAAAGCAGAGCCCATACATTTATTAATTGCATGAATTTGGTAAGTGTCATACCCATTTAAGCCTAGAAAAGAGATAATAATACCTAACAAAATTTTCTGATGAAATTAAATATGATAAAATCTCAAAAATATGATAATTATTGGCTTAGAGTAAGTGTATAATAAAATTATAATCATTTACTTTTAATTCTATAGACAGCTATATGTTTAAAAACACAAATGTCAGACATACAGGTGAAGATGGTTATAAATTTAGCCAAGGAAATTTGAGTATTGAATTGAGTGTTCTCACGGTTTATGACAGGGAAGGCAATGGCAACGCACTCCAGTACTTTTACCTGGAAGATCCCATAGATGGAGGAGCCTGGTGGGCTGCAGTCCATGGGGTCGCTAGGAGTTGGACACGACTGAAGCGACTTAGCAGCAGCAGCAGCAGCATGGTTTATGATGTCTGTACTTAACCAAAATGCAGTATCTTTTGCCATGTATATGAATGTACATTTTATGCTACATGCAAATGTGAAATGTAAAGATCCTATTGACCAATTTGTGAAAATAAAAATGACTAATGAATTGTATTATATCAACTTAGAAATTCAGCCACAAAATATAAATTCTTGCATAACCATGGTAGAACATTACTCTAATTTAGCAGTATAAGCTTAGTTCCTGAAGAAGCACAATTTAGCAGGATTTCTGTATTGATACTCAGTATACTCAATAAGGGATTTAAATTTTATTTTGAACTTTAATGTTTTGTGACTGTTCCCTTATTTGAATTCCAGGAAGACCTTTAAAAGACTTTTGCTTTAATGTGTAAGTCCCATTATTTTGTTTACACAGTTAAAAGAAAGAACATTTATATAAGATCTGATTATCTTTCTTGGAATTACTCGTGACTAAGATGTTTTCTGGAATCCAAAATGAAACTTAGTTTTGTTTTTCATAACCCAACAAGAATGTTTTTCTCCATCAATTTAACTGAATCAACTGCAAGCAAAAATGAGACATATTGGAGAGTTTCTCCCTCAAAGCATGTGTCAGTAGTATATTTCCATTTGTTAAAATTCTTTAGGACAGTGAGGAACACTAGGCACAACACAATGTCCACAAACTTGATATCTTAGAAAAATAGACCAATTCTTTGAAGAACTCATGCTACCAAAAGTCATGCAGGGAAAAATATATTATCTTAATAGGCCTATATCTATTGAAGAAATTGATATAGTAATTAATTACTATGTCTAGATTATTTTACAGATCAGTTAAAGATCATTCAAGAAAAAATAGCAATTTTTCACAGCCTCTTCTAGAAAACAAAAGCATAGGGAACACTTCCTAACATAATATAAGGTAAGCAAGAATCCATAATATACCAAAAACATATGAAGCAATCTCACTGAAATGAGTAGGGTAAAAAAGTGCTGACCTAAGTTTAGAAATCCATAAAATTAAGGACAAAATAAATTGTATATAAGCAATGTATTCTAGTTGATGAAGTTAAAAACCAGAGGGTATAGGTTAGCAATTCTGCTGCTGCTGCTGCGAAGTCACTTCAGTCGTGTCTGACTCTGTGCGACCCCATAGATGGCAGCTGACCAGGCTCCCCTGATCCTGGGATTCTCAAGGCAAGAACACAGGAGTGGGTTGCCATTTCCTTCTCCAATGCATGAGAGTGAAAAGTGAAAGTGAAGTCGCTCAGTCATGTCTGAGTTTTAGCGACCCCAAGGACTGTAGCCCACCAGGCTCCTCCATCCATGGAATTTTCCAGGCAAAAGTACTGGAGTGGGGTGCCATTGCCTTCTCTGAGCAATTCTGATACTACTATAAATATATACTAGAAATGAGTAGTTAGGCAGGTGGATGTCAAATATTTGAAGTCAGATTTCTCACTGTTAGAGTGGGAAATTATAGATAAGCAAGGAGAGGAGGACTAAAATGATACACTTGGTAATGGATTCACTAAAAGTTTGAAAAGTCACTATGAGATCAAGTTTCAGTACAGTTCAGTCACTCAGTCATGTCCAACTCTTTGCGACCCCATGAATTGCAGCATGCCAGGCCTCCCTGTCCATCACCAACTCCCGGAGTTCACTCAGACTCATGTCCATTGAGTCAGTGATGCCATCCAAATATTTCATCCTGGGTCGTCCCCTTCTCCTCCTGCCCCTAATCCCTCCCAGCATCAGAGTCTTTGCCAATGAGTCAGCTCGTCGCATGAGATGACCAAAGTACTGGAGTTTCAGCTTTAGCATCATTCCTTCCAAAGAAATCCCAGGGCTGATCTCCTTCAGAATGGACTGGTTGGATCTCCTTGCAGTCCAAGGGACTCTCAAGAGTCTTCTCCACCACCACAGTTCAAAAGCATCAATTCTTCGGCGTTCAGCCTTCTTCACAGTCCAACTCTCACATCCATACATGACCATAGGAAAAATCATAGCCTTGACTAGACGGACCTTAGTCGGCAAAGTAATGTCTCTGCTTTTGAATATACTGTCTAGGTTGGTCATAACTTTTCTTCCAAGGAATAAGCATCTTTTAATTTCATGGTTGCAGTCACCATCTGCAGTGATTTTGGAGCCCCCAAAAATAAAGTCTGACACTGTTTCCACTATTTCCCTATCTATTTCCCATGAAGTGATGGGACCAGATGCCATGATCTTCGTTATCTGAATGTTGAGCTTTAGGCCAACTTTTTCACTCTCTTCTTTCACTTTCATCAAGAGGCTTTTTAGTTCCTCTTCACTTTCTGCCATAAGGGTGGTGTCTTCTGCATTTCTGAGGTTATTGATACTTCTCCCGGCAATCTTGATTCCAGCTTGTGTTTCCTCCAGTCCAGCGTTTCTCATGATGTACTATGCATAGAAGTTAAATAAACAGGGTGACAATATACAGCCTTGATGTACTCCTTTTCCTATTTGGAACCAGTCTGTTGTTCCATGTCCAGTTCTAACTGTTGCTTCCTGACCTGCATACAGATTTCTCAAGAGGCAGGTCAGGTGGTCTGGTATTCCTATCTCTTTCAGAATTTTCCATAGTTGATTGTGATCCACACAGTCAAAGGCTTTGGCATAGTCAATAAAGCAGAAATAGATGTTTTTCTGGAACTCTTTTGGTTTTTCCATGATTCAGCGGATGTTGGCAATTTGATCTCTGGTTCCTCTGCCTTTTCTAAAACCAGCTTGAACATCAGGAAGTTCACGGTTCATGTATACAGACTTAAATATAGAATATTGATAGGTATATGTGTATATAGGGCTTCCCGGGTGTTGCCAGTGATAAAGAATTGACCTGTGCATGCAGAAGACATAAAAGATGTGGGTTTGATCCCTGGGTTGGGAAGATCCCCTGGAGTGGGAAATGGCAGCCCATTCCAGTATTCTTGTCTGGAAAATTGCAGGCACAGAGGAGCCTGGCCACAGAGTCGCAAAGAGTCATACATGACTGAGCGCACACACATATGATATGCATATACACATGGGTTAGTATGGAAGCATTTATATACTTGCTCTGCCAGCTGACAACCAAAAGCAATGACAATATGCAAGAAGCACACCTAGCACCTGTATCTTACTTTCTAATACCAATCTCCAATTTAAAAAAACTATGTTCCTCAGAGAAATGTTTGATTCTATGAAATACGCATGAGCTTGGAGGACTCATAATATCAGAAAGCAAGATGGCACCCAAAACAACACCCACAATGACTCTTTTATTCCAAAGACACAAGAGACAACTGAGAACCTCCAAAAGGTCAAAGCTATTCTGTAATTTGAATGCAAAAATAATTTATTATAATTTAATTACATAATTATAACCCAAAACATAAATTAAGAACACATAAGTCCATACTTATGTAAATATATAACTTAAATAAAAATGAGAGTAAATTCACAATGTAGATAAATTCTAAATAATTTATGTAGATACTCTGTCTTCAGGGAGGCAGAACTTAATTCCCTACTCCTCACCTGTGGGCTGAGCATAGTAAATTTCTTCCAAGAAGTACAGCATGAAAAGAGGTAAAGAAGAGTTCCTTTACAACAAAGTTTTATAAACACTATGTCACCTAAATGCTCAACGTCATCATTAACTGTTAGAAGCCATGTTGATATTATGTGCCTTTAATATCATGTGATAAAATGGCTCTTTACCTCTGTGTTCTTTCCCCCAAAAGCTCTAACCTTGGATTTACAGTAAGAAAAATGTCAGGCAAATATCTCAATAGCTGGACATTCTATAAAGCACCTGGTCAGTGCTGCTCAAAGTTGTCAAGGTCATCAGAAACAAGGAACATCTGGGAAACTTTCTCAGCCAAGAGTACCTGAAAGAAAAATGATGATGAAATTTGAATGATGAGATGATTAATGATGAAAAATGAACAACGTGGTATTCTGGATAGAATCCTGGAAGCAAAAATGACATTAAATAAAACCTAAGGAATCTGAATAGCAGAAGGCAATGGAACTCCACTCCAGTACTCTTGCCTGGAAAATCCCATGGACAGAGGAGCCTGGTAGGCTGCGGTCCATGGGGTCGGACACAACTGAGCAACTTCACTTTCACTTTTCACTTCCATGCATTGGAGAAGGAAATGGCAACCCAATCCAGTGTTCTTGCCTGGAGAATCCCAGGGACAGGGGAGCCTGGTGGGCTACCCTTTCTGGGTCTCACACGGTCGGACACGACTGAAGCGACTTAGCAGGAACAGCAGCAAAGAATCTGAATAAAGTATATTTAGCTTATAATAACGGAGAAGGCAATGGCACCCCACTCCAGTACTCTTGCCTGGAAAATCCCATGCAAAGAGGAGCCTGGTAGGCTGCAGTCCATGGGGTCGCTAGGAGTCAGACACAACTGAGCGACTTCACTTTCACTTTTCACTTTCATGCATTGGAGAAGGAAATGGCAACCCACTCCAGTGTTCTTGCCTGGAGAATCCCAGGGACGGGGGAGCCTGGTGGGCTGCCGTCTATGGGGTCGCACAGAGTCGGACACGACTGAAGTGACTTAGCAGCAGCTTATAATAATGTATTTATAGTCATCCATTGTTTGTAGCAAATATATCATACACATATAATAATGTTAACAGCTAATATCATGTGGGGTTTACATGAGAACTTTGTACATCTTCATATTTTTTAAATTAAAACTCTTCTAAGAAGTAAAGTTTATCTAAAATAAAACCAAAATATTCTACATAATTATTTAGATAGCAGAAAAGTGTTCACTAAATGGATTTCTCAAAACTTATTTAAACACTCAGCTGATATTAAACATTTCACATTTATGCCAAATTTTTACAATCCATGCATTCATTGCAACAAACAAATATTAAAAACTTTGTCAGATGCTATAGTAAGATTTGAGATTCAACAAAGAAATAAAATAGAAATAAGTCCTATAATGCTATGCTAATAAATAGTGAGGGAGAGAGGCAAAATACAAGTAAAAAAAAAAATGAAGTAAAGACAATAAAATTAAAAAAAAGCAGGTATAGAGGTAGAGTACAGAAGATGGTGGAGGAGTAGGTGGATGTGGAGTACATTTCTTTTCTCGGATCCATCAGGAATACACCTTCAGATACAGAAGTGCATGCAGAACACCAGCTGAGAGCCATCAGGAGTATCTGACCAGTGGAAAAAATATATAGAACCATGCAAAACTCTGTAGGACAAAGGAACTAGGGGAAAAAACAAGAGTGTTAGAAGTACTGGACCTGCCCTCAGCTGGTGGGGGAACTTAAACAGGGGTCCAATCCCTACATCGGGGCAATTGTCTGAGTCAGAGGAGAAACATTTAAGCCTGAGAGTGAAACAGTTGATCTGTGGCACGCTAAAGGAAATGAGAATCAGACAGTCCTTGCCACAGCCATACATACTGTGGACAGGAACGCTGGTCCCCTGGAAGGGGCAGCAGCTAGGAGCTGAAGTTTAGGGCCTGTGGAACAATCCCAGGGCAAGAGCTGCTGTTGACTGCAGAGAGACGGATCAAAGGGATGTGAGGGAGGAGATTGTAATGGGAGATGTCTGTGGAGGAAAGCCAGGCAGCCATGGAAGCAAGGTGATATTGCTGAATCATGTGTAGGAGGTGGAGTCATCACCATAGCTTCTTTCTACCCACATGGCAGCATCTGCAGCTGAACAATAGAGAGGCTGGCCCATCAAATGCCTGACGCACTGAACTACAGAGTAGGACCCCACCCAGGGTGCTCATTTAAGTGGCTAATGTGGCAATCTACAGAATATGACTCCAGCCAGGGGGGCCCTCTATGTGCCTGAAGCACCAAGCAACAGAGAAGGACCCCAGGCAAGGGATCTCTCCAAGTACCTGAATGGGTGGAGCTATGGAGAAAGACTGGCCAAAGAGGCCTTCTGACTGCCAGCTACAAGAGGCTCAAAGAAAGACTCTGATAGGACAATAACTCCTGTGGTGGAGGCAGTCAATGTCCCTGCACACTTGGCACAGCCAGGGTCCCTGCAAGCCAAGCAGCTGCACCACCTTCATGCCCAACACTCACTGGGGCAGAGCTGCCACAGGCAGAAAAAGTCTTGTGTCTATGCGTACAGGGTCACTTTGGTTGTGTCTAACTCTTTCCGACCCTGTAGATTATGGCCTGCCAGGCTTCTCTGTCAGGGAGGAGAGTTCTCCAGGTGAGAACACTGGAGCTTATTGGTCAATACTGGTTTCCATACCCTTCAAGAGCACTATATCTCCTGCTGCCATCGCCACCAACTCCCCTAAATACCTGCCAGAACCCCTGCAACCCAAGCAGCTGTACCACCTGCACACCTGGCCCACATAGGGTCAAACCCAAATCCTCCAGGGCAGCCTCAGGAGCAAATCCCAGTGGACAACCCACATGCAGAGGCGGAAATAAAGCCACAATTGAAACCCAGGGGCAGTGTGGCTAAGGAGGAAGACCCAAAACCTTCCCATCAGCTGTGCAAGCTGCAGATTACATCCACAAGATCAACTAGGCAGACACTGTGTCTATGAAATATATAAAAGGTCATTTCTAATGACTCCTGTTTTTCACAGAATGATGCTGCTTTCCTGTGCTTAGCACTTCATGACTCACAGGGCTTTACAATATGCAAGTAACCATTTTGTCCAATTGCTTTTGTTTTGTGGTAAGAACATTTAACATGAAAGTTGACACGTAAGCAAATTTTAGGTATATAATTGATAACCTTAGGCACAAATTTTACAGTTGATCACTAGAACTTATTCATCTTTCATAACTGAAACTTTATACGCAATGAATAACAATCCCCCTTTGTCCCATTCTCCTAACCCCCGGCAACCATCATTCTACTGTCTGTTTCTATGATTTAACTATTTTATATACCTTATATAAGTGAAATCATGCAGTATTTGTTTTCCTGTGACTGGCGTATTTCACTTAGTTTAATATCCTGGAGATTCATCCATGTTGTTGTATATGGCATAATGTTCTATTTTAAATGCTGAATAATATTCCACCATATGTATACACCGTACATTCTTTATTTGCTCATCTTTAATAGACATTTATGTTGTTCCTCTATTGTGATTATTATAAATAATCCTGCAATAAATATAAGAATGTAGGTATATCCTGAATACCTTATTTCATTTCTTTTCAATATATACTTAGAAGTAAAATCACTGGATAATATTTTACTATTTTTTGAGGAACCTCAACAGTATTTTTCAAAATGTTTGCACCATTTTGCATTCCAACAGTGTAAAAGGGTTCAAATTTCTCCACTTAATCACCAGCACTTGTTATTATTTAAAATGTAATAGCTACCCTGACAAGTATGAAATTTTGATTTGCATCTTCCTGATGATTAGTGATTTTGAATATTTTTTCATATGCCCAGTGACCATTTGTATATCTTCTCTAGAAAATTTCTATTTGGGACCTTTTCTCATTTTTAAGTCAGATTATTAGTTCACTTGCTATTAAGTGGTGGAAGTCCTGCAATATATATACATGAGGAGTTCTAAAATGTATTTTAGATATTAATTCCTTGCAAGATACACAGTTTGCAAATACTTCTTCCATTCCTTAGATGGTCTTTTATTCTTAATATTTTTCCCTTACTATGCAGAAGCTTTTTAGTTTGATGTTGACTATTTTGGCTTTTCTTGTTTGTGTTTTGCATGTCATATCCAAGAAATCATTGCCAAGACCAAGATTATGTTCCCCCCAATTTTTTTTTCAGGTAGGTATATAGCTTCAAGTCTTAAGGGTTGTACCCTGAAAACCTAAAATCAGATTTCAGAAGTAGAGTAGCTGTTGATAATAAAAAGGTCCAGTCAATGAACCAACTGATTACAAAATTGGAAAAGCTATCAGTGAATGGTTTAGGGATATAATGGGACATCAGTAGAGGCCAATCAAAGAAGATCATTGGGTTTAACAATTCTAATGACACATATTCTAATACAATCTTGGTGTCATCTTTTAAGTAACTTTGGGGACAAAAATTGGAATTCAATATTAAAATTTAGGATTAAGTATTCAATAATCATATTATCATCAGGGTGAAGTTTCTGTTAACAGCAGAGTGTTTCTAATTTGTATCTTACATTTTTGTGCAGAAATTTCCCTATATTTTCTCTTGGAAAAGAGAGCTGATCGATGAAAAGACATATGTGTTCTTGGGAAATGCCATTACATTATGTAATTTAAAAATCCGAGTCTATTTTTCACTTCTTAGAGTTTTCAAGCCTAATAATCCCTTTCCTTTGGGCCTCTCATCTGAGCAAAGTGATAGAAGAGCCAGAGAACCCCTTCCTTTGGCCCCAGGCTGCTTGTGCAGGAGAGCCACTAACTTAGTCCTATTCTCTAACTGCAGTCAGTTCCCAGTCAGTCTCCTTTCCTTGCCACTTTAAGCCATTTTCAGACATGCTAGGGAGTTAGCTAAAAGTCGGACTCGACTGAGCGGCTTCGCTTTCAATTTTCACTTTCCACTTTCATGCATTGGAGAAGGAACTGGCAACCCACTCCAGTGTTCTTGCCTGGAGAATCCCAGGGACGGGGGAGCCTGGTGAGCTGCCGTCTATGGGGTTGCACAGAGTCGGAAATGACTGAAGAGACTTAGCAGCAGCAGCAGCAGCAGCAGCAGCAGGGAGTTAGCCTATTCCACCCAGGAAGCTTTATTATGTCAGTAACAGATCTTTATCTTTATCCATCCTCTTGGTACATGAGTTGTATCATCAGTCTTGATATCTACACCAAATTTTGTGTGGTGTGACTATTACAGTTCTTAGAAATGATCACACCATAAGGTGCAATGTTAACCTAATCACAATCTGAAACTGAAAGTGTTAGTCACTCAGTTGTGTCCAAATCTTTGAGACCCCATGAACTGTAGCCCACCAGGGTCCTCTGTCCATGGGATTCTCCACTCAAGAATACTGGAGTGGGTAGCCATTTCCTTCTACAGGAGATCTTTCCAACCCAGGGATTAAACCCACATCTCTTTCATTGCAGGCAAATTCTATACGATCCAAGCCATCAGAAATCACACCCTACAAAACCTAAAAAACTAAGATTTTATTATATACAGAAACACATATGATAATATCAATTCCTGAAATATCATTATATGAATTTGATAGTCTGCTCATTCTTGGCACTTTGCCATTCCTCATGGAAAATTAGGTAAATGGAATTGTAAATTCTCCCTTTTGAAAGGCCCCAAATGATGGCATTTTGCTGAATAATGACTCCTAGAGATGTTTATGCTTCCCAGGTGGTACAGTGACAAAGAATCTACCTGCTAATGCAGGAGGCGCAAGAGATACGGATTTGATCCCTGGGTTGTGAAGATCCCCTAGAGGAGGAAATGGCAACCCACTCCAGTATTCTTGCCTGGAAAATTTTATGGACAGAGGAGCCTGGAGGGCTACATGGAGTTGCAAAAAGTTGGATATGACTGAGCACACACACACTCACACACGCAGATGTTTATATCCTTATCTCCAGAACCGTGAATATATTATCTTCCTAATTAAAGGGAGGTTGCAGGATCTTGAGAAGATTATCCTTTATTGCCTGGTCAGGACCAATGCAATCGCAAAACTCCTTATAAGAGAGAGACAGGAAAATCAGAGTTTGACTACATAAGAATGAAAACAGATGCCAAGAAAAGATGCCACTATATTGCTGACTTTGAAGATGAAGAAGGGGCCATGAACTAGGAAATCTCTAGAGGCTGGAAAAGACAAGGAAACACTGTCTCTACTAGAGCCTGTAGGAAAAACACAGACTTGCAAATCTGTTTTTACTTCTGACTTCCAGAACTTTAAAATAATAAATATGTGTTGCTTGAAGCCACTTAGTACATGGTAATTTGTTACAACTGCAGTAAGAAATTAATATTGCGGCAAAAGGAAGGAAATGAGCTGATTTTTTTCCAGTGTTGCCTTTAGAAGAACATGTTGATTTACCGCTGAAAACTAGGTTTTAAAATCTACCGTGGTTTGTGTTGTTTCCAAAGGGTGGTTGAATTTTTCCTTCAGTTCTTTAAGCTAGCTCATACCCTTATGATGAAACTCATTTTTAATCAGATCAACCATATTTGTATTGAATTTCCCACGTTTAAATAAACATATAACTTACTTTCCTGGACAGTTTCTAAAAGCAAATGAGATAAAGCAAGCAATTTGCTCAATAAAAATTTTATACTAACAAAGATGCTACAATGTAACATAGAAAAGGAATAATACAAAACCAGCATTTCTGAGTTTCGCTTCTTACATCCAATATTTACTATTTCCTCCTTCATAAAGTTAGTCACTAACCAGTTTTCAAAAACTGCATTTATGATTTTGCCTGTTCTAATGTTACATAAACTGAATTACATAATATACATCTATTGTATAGTTTTGTCACTCATCATTATGTTGGCAACTTCTTCCATGTGGATGTATGCAAGTAAATTTCATTTTAACACTGTATAAAATATTTTTTATAAATAATAAATTGTTTATCTGTCCTTCCATCAATGTACAATGTAGCTTTTGCTAGCTTTTCCCCTGTATGAATAATGATACTATCCAGTCTCATGTGTATTTTGGCAAGTATATGTACGTATTTATCTTAGCTATATTCTTGGAAACAATTTTTTAGATCAAAGGATATTACTAAACTAACATTGGTAGATAATTACAAACAGCTTTTCCAGTTTAGTTCAGTTCACTGGCTCGGTCGTGTCTGACTCTTTGCAACCCAATGGACTGCAGCAAGCCAGGCCTCCCTGTCCATCACCAACTCCCGGAGTTTACTCAAACTCATGTCCATTGAGTCTGTGAGGCCATCAACCATCTCATCCTCTATCATCCCCTTCTCCTCCCACATTCAGTCTTTCTCAGCATCAGGATCTTTTCAAATGAGTCAGTTCTTCGCATCAGGTGACCAAAGTATTGGAGTTTCAACTTCAACATTAGGCCTTCCAATGAACATTCAGGACTGATTTCCTTTAGGATAGACTGGTTGAATCTCCTTGCAGTCCAAGGGACTATCAAGAGTCTTCTCCAACACGACAGTTCAAAAGCATCAATTCTTTGGTGCTCAGCTTTCTTTATAGTCCATCTCACATCCATACATGACTACTGGAAAAACCATAGCTTTGACTAGACAGACCTTTGTTGGCAAAGTAAAGTCTCTGCTTTTCAATATGCTGTCTAGGTTGGTCATAACTTTTCTTCCAAGGAGTAAGGGTCTTTTAATTTCATGGCTGCAGTCACCATCTGCAGTGATTTTGGAGCCCCCAAAATAAAGTGTATTACTATTTCCACTGTTTCCCCATCTATTTGCTATGAAGTTGATGGGACCAGATGCCGTCACTGAATGATTAGTTTCCTGAATGTTGAATTTAAGCCAACTTTTTCACTCTCCTCTCTAACTTTCATCAACAGGCTCTTTAGTTCTTTAGAACTTGTTTAGTTTAAAACTAAAGAGAACTGAAGAACTGAAGAGCTTTTCAAAGTAACTACATAAAATCTCATTTCTACTAGCAGTACATGAGAATTTTAATTTGTCCATATTTTCACTGATATCTCTTAATTGTAAGCATCTTAATTTAGCCTATCTGATGGGTAAGTAGTGACATACCATTATGGTTTTAAATTTGCAATCCAGTGATAAGTAATGAAGCTGAGTAAAATTAAGCCTGTTTAAGTATTTTGCACATTTTCTCTCTTGATTCATCATTGATTTTCAAATTTTTCATTAGGTACATGTTTGCCAAATACGTTCCCAAATCTGTGCTTTTCATTTTGCAAATGTTAACTCTATTTTTGATGAATAAAAATTATTAATTTAAACCCAATTTGACAGTCATTGCTTTATAGTTATACATTGTACTCCCCACTTAAGAAATCATTCCTTGTTCTGAAGGAGATTTCTACTATTTTCTATAATTTGTTTACTTTGATTTTATATTTAAGTCTACTCTCTACTTATAATTAATTTTTGGTGCAAGATAAGGGCCATGTAAATAAACAATTAAGGCAGTACATCTGTGTTTCTCAGTCCTCACATGTCTTCTGTCTAGAACCATGATGCATCCTTTGCCAACTCCTAAAATGTGATCCTTGGAAGGTTCTTTATGTCAATGACTGATGATTCTTGACATCTGGAATAATAATTCATGTCATATCAACTTGTCAATATTGCTTGGCACAAACACCAAAGACTGATGATATGCTCTAGTTTAGTTTCAGTTCCCATAGTGGGTCACATAACAGGATATGCTTTTATGACCTGCCTTCCATAGATGCCCTGGACTCAGAAAGTCACAGGCCAAAGATAAATGAATTCTACTCAATACCAGAATTGGAAGAACATCAAAATGTGCATCTTATTCCTCAGAAATTCGCCCAATGCTTTTTTTTCCTGTTTCTATTGTTTTTTTGTCTGTTTGCTATAATAAGCCTTAACTTTTACATATATACATATATGTAAAATATATACACATATATGTATATTATATATATGCATATATACTACAACTTTACTAAAACCATTGACTGCTGCTGCTGCTGCTAAGTTGCTTCAGTTGTGTCTGACTCTGTGTGACCCCAGAGACGACAGCCCACCAGGCTTCCCCATCCCTGGGATTCTCCAGGCAAGAACACTGGAGTGGGTTGCCATTTCCTTCTCCAATGCATGAAAATGAAAAGTGAAAGTGAAGTTGTTCAGTCGTGTCCGACTCTTCGCGACCCCATAAACTGCAGCCTACCAGGCTTCTCCTGGACTGCAGCCTACCAGGCTCCTCCGTCCATGGGATTTTCCAGGCAAGAGTACTGGAGTGGGGTACCATTGCCTTCTCCTAGCTAGAGCAATTAGGTAAGACAAAGAAAGAAAATGTATCTGAATTAGAAAGGAAAAAGTAAAATTGTCATTATTAGCTAATATAATTTTATATAGAAGTTTTCAAAAAGTCGATTAAAAATTGGTGGTAACTTGGAGAAGGAAATGGCAAACCACTCCAATGTTCTTTCCTGGGGAATCCCAGGGATGGGGAAGCCTGGTGGGCTATCGTCTCTGGGGTCACACAGAGTCAGACACAACTGAAGCAACTTAGCAGCAGCAGCAGCAGTCAATGATTTTAGTAAAGTTGCAGGATACAAAATCAATATACAAAATCCATTAACTGGAAAGATAATTTGTTGAACTACAATGGAAAATAATATGGATAATCCTCAAAAAGTTAAAATAGATCTATCATATGATCCAGCAACTCTACTAATGGGTATATACCCAAAGAAATTGAGAACAGAATTTCAGTTTAATGCATCCTCATGTTTACTGTAGCATTAGTTATAATAATCAAGATATAGAAACAACCTAAATGCCTATCAATGGAATAATGGATTAAAAAATGTGGCAGAAATACATAGTGGAATATTATTCAGTGATGAGAGAGAAAGATAACCCTGTCATTTGTGACAATATGCATGGACCTTGAGCACATTATGCTAAGTGAAGTAAGTCAGACAGAAAGGTAGAAAGATAAGTGTTACGTATCATTATTATATAAAACCTAATAAAGTCAAACTCATTTAAAAAAAAAAAAAAAAGAGGATAAAATGGTATTTACCAGTGGATGGAGGTTGGAGGAATAAGACTGGTGGTGTTAAAGGTACAAACTTTCAAGAAGTAATAAATAAGTCATCAAAATCTGAGGCAGAGTATGCTGAATATGGACAATAATTATATACTACACACTGCTACAATGACAATCATATGTAATCTTAAGTGTATCAAAGAAACATGTTGCATACCTTCAGTTCAGTTGCTCAGTCATGTCCGACTCTTCGCGCCCCCATGAATCGCAGCACGCCAGGCCTCCCTGTCCATCACCAACTCCCGGAGTTCACTCAGACTCACGTCCATCGAGTCAGTGATGCCATCCAGCCATCTCATCCTCTGTCATTCCCTTCTTCTCCTGCCCACAATCCCTCCCAGCATCGGAGTCTTTTCCAATGAGTCAACTCTTCGCATGAGGTGGCCAAAGTACTGGAGTTTCAGCTTTAGCATCATTCCTTCCAAAGAAATCCCAGGGCTGATCTCCCTCAGAATGGACTGGTTGGATCTCCTTGCAGTCCAAGGGACTCTCAAGAGTCTTCTCCAACACCACAGTTCAAAAGCATCAATTCTTTGGCGCTCAGCCTTCTTCACAGTCCAACTCTCACATCCATACATGACCACAGGAAAAACCATAGCCTCGGCTAGACGGACCTTAGTCGGCACAGTAATGTCTCTGCTTTTGAATATACAATCTAGGTTGGTCATAACTTTTCTTCCAAGGGGTAAGCGCCTTTTAATTTCATGGCTGCAGTCACCATCTGCAGTGATTTTGGAGCCCCCCAAAAAATAAAGTCTGACTCTGTTTCCACTATTTCCCCATCTATTTGCCATGAAGTGATGGGACCAGATGCCATGATCTTCGTTTTATGAATGTTGAGCTTTAGGCCAACTTTTTCACTCTCCACTTTCACTTTCATCAAGAGGCTTTTTAGTTCCTCTTCACTTTCTGCCATAAGGGTGGTGTCATCTGCATATCTGAGGTTATTGATATTTCTCCTGGCAATCTTGATTCCAGCTTGTGTTTCTTCCATTCCAGCGTTTCTCATGATGTACTCTACATGTAAGTTAAATAAGCAGGGTGACAATATACAGCCTTAAATTGCACACCTCAAATTTATACAATTCTACATGTCCAATTTATTTTTTAAGGAATTACAGTTGACCCTTGAGTAACAAGGGTATGAACAGTATAGGTCCACTTAAAAGAAGACTTTCCAAAGTAAATACTACAATACTACACGATCTGTGGTCAGTTGAATCCATGAATGTGGAACCGTGAATAAAGAGTAACCAAGGATATATAACAATTGCAAGCATGGCAGACTGGCTGTAAGTTATATGTGGATTTTCAACTGCATGGAGGATTTCATCCCTAAGTCCTGCTTTACTCAAGGGTCAACTGTATTTGGATGCTTCCTTGCTTTATTCTCTATAAATACTTGAATGATTTCAGAATATCTGCTCCTTAAACATTTGCCAGAAATAATGGGTAAAATTATTTTGGTATGGGTTTTCCTTTGTAGGAAGATGCTTCAGCATTCAAAACTATCAAGCCATTCAAGATTTCTATTTTCTCAGTTTTGATGTTACATAATTTCAGGAATATGTTCAAGTCTGAATGTTTTAAATTTGCTGATGTTAAGTTCTATCTTTTCAACATTTCTAGCATTTACAGCGTTCTCTCCTCTTTTATCTGATATTATATTTTTGTCCTTTCTCATCTTTTTTGATATGTCTTAGAGTGTAAAGACATTTTATTAATCTTTTCAGAGAGCCATTTTTTTAATGCTGATTTCCTCTATTGTATCATTTGTCATTAATTTCTGTTCCTTCTTTATTATTCCCATTGTTCTGATTTCTAAGTGTTTAATTTGCATATTGTTTCCTTAAGATGGATGAATAACATTGATATTTTAGACTTTAAAATGTTTAGCATGTGAATTTTCAGCCATTAATTAATCTTTAAAATTACTCTAGATGGATTCAACAAATTTCGTGGGGTTTTTTTTTTTTTCAGGTAAATATATTTTAAAATAGCCATTCTAACTTTTTTCAAGCAATATTTAAGAGCACACCGAACAACTGCCAGATATTGGTATTTGTTATCTGATCAAATACAATATGATATAATAATTTAGCCCTTTGAAATGTATTGAGACTTTTTCTGTGGCTGAGCATTCAGTCAATTTGAAGAACCATCCCAAGTTACACTGCAAGAGTTAGCATAGTATTTTATATGCTGTCTACTGGATCATGTTTGCTCCTTGAGTTGATTAAACTTTCATGTTTGCTGTTTTGTATGATTCTGATATTAATTACTGAGAGCAGTATATTAAAATCTTACATCACAGATTATTTTCTTTTTCTTTGTAGCTGCATCTTTCTGATACATGTGCCATTGTGCACATGCGCGCGTTCATCTGTGCATGCTAAGTTGCTCAGTCATGTCCAACTCTGCAGCCATATGGACTACAGCTCGACAGGCCCCTCTGTCCATGGGATTCTCCAGGCAAGAATACTGGAGTGAGTTGCCTTAACCTTCTCCAGGGGACCTTCCCACCCAAGGATCAGACCTGCATCTCCTGCATTGCCAGTGGATTCTTTACCACTGAGCCACCAGGGAAAACATTTAATCATTATTAAATTGTCCTCTATTTAGTACTGGTGTTTTATTACTGTCTATTTTGTCTGGTATTATTCTGGCTTCATATTTTGCCAGAGGCTTTAACTATACACTTGGAGGTTTTCTCTAGCCTTTCTTCTCTACTGTAGTTTTTAGAGATAATACATGCATTACTTACACAAAAAGGGTAATTTTAATGAATGTGGCAATTTAAAACATTATACAAATAATATGAAAATATCCTTCCCAATTTGATATTATTTATTTATCCATTTTAGTTATGTTTATATATCAATCTCACCAAATATTAACCTTATTCTTCATTGAACCGTCTATAAGTTAATTGGTAAAATGCATTTCATAAATTTATGAAATATGAATACTTATTGCTAACATTTTGCACTGACTGGCAATTATAGAGAAAAGGAATCGGAGTTAAAATTTCAGTTTTTGAAGGACATGTTAATGGAATCTTGACTAAATGAGGAAACGAAGGTTGATGGAGTCTGAAAACCCCAAGTATGAGAGAAAGATATTGTATAATGTGATTAAAAGCTCACTGAGGCAATGTAATCCTAATAAAGGAAGGCTGCTGCTGCTGCTAAGTCGCTTCAGTTGTGTCTGACTCTGTGCGACCCCAGAGACGGCAGCCCACCAGGCTCCCCCGTCCCTGGGATTTTCCAGGCAAGAACTCTGGAGTGGGTTGCCATTTCCTTCTCCAATGCATGAAAGTGAAAAGTGAAAGTGAAGTCACTCAGTCGCGTCTGACTCTCAGCGACCCCGTGGACTGCAGCCCACCAGGCTCCTCTGTCCATGGGATTCTCCAGGCAAGAGCACTGGAGTGGGGTGCCAGTGCCCTCTCCTAAGACATAGTAAATCAAGAGAGGAATTCCACCAAGGTCGTAGGTAGGCTAAAATATTAAGCACTAATGATAATTTTGTTGTCACCTTCCTATAAGCAGATAGAATAAAATAGAACAGAAATTAAGGGTTTCAAAGAACCCTGTACAACAGATGTTGAGGAAAAAATTACCAAAACAAGTGCTGAATTTTTTTGAGAATAGTTTCCTGACTAATTAAAAGCAAAGCAATGTGGTCTAAAATCTTTTTTGAAGAGAGCTGTGTCTCTCACAGCATAGCAGGCAATCACAAGAGTAAACAGAGAAAAGTGGTTAGCCTGAATATAAGAGGAAAGAGCCTTTTGAAAAGGCAGAAGAAAAACGCTGAAGGACAATGCTACTTTGTTTAACACAAGAGGCAGGCTGTATTATTCACAAATCATTTACATAATTTCCCTTCAATTTTATGGAAGTGAATGTAGGAAGAGTCTTTGAAAGAACTGGCGTTTTACTTTTTCTGAGAAAAACTATTCCCCTGCAGTGAGGATATGAAATACTACTGGAAGTATAGATTTTTTTTTCTTCAAAAGAGATTACATGATCCACAAACACAATAACTGAGTTTATGATGAGACAAGTTACAGCTTTGTGAAGAAAGGTAAGACTTAACCATATTGAAATAAATGCACAGAGTGGCACTAGGAAAGAATGACATGGGCCTGAATATGGCTGGAGGTTGGAAGTCCCATGCAAAAACCATGTGAGTGAAGGAAAAGAATGTGCTTAGTTTGCTGAAGTAACTGGCTCTAAAATTTTAATCATATCTTATATTGCAACTACTGAACCAAAAACAAAAATAAGTTCCTGGTGGTAGAGGAGGCAATATTCATTACATTTCAAAATATCCCTAAAGAAAGCAGCCACATAATAAGATCTTAAATTTATTTCTGGGCCAAAAAGTATCTCTGCATATAAATATCCATTCTCCTTTTGTCAGCAATGATTACTATTTAGACCAGAGTATTTCCTTTCAACTTAGTCAGCAGGAAATAGAGTGTTAAAATATATATCCATTTATAAGGACGTTTTAGCTCATATTCCTCGAAAAACTGCTTTGAAGACTTCCAAAGCATAGCTGTATTTTGCTTTCATTCTTTGCTACCCAATTCACCTTATATTTTATTTTATGCTGCATAAAATCCCTCTTGGAATGCAGAATATAGATTCAACAAATCACTTTCCAACAAGCTGTTTAATAGTTTGACAGTTTTTCTTTCTTTCCTCTGTTCTCAGCTTCTACAATATATACATATTTTAAAAATCAATACTTTGTTATGTCTATACCACTTGCTATAGTTTATGCATTTTTTTCTTGTTCAGTAAAATTAAGTGTTTATATATACGTTTCTGCTAAGAATCCCAGACTACCTATTGATTCTGAAGACAGCTTTAGGCAGCATAATAAGCAATGATGGTATAAAATTCAGTACTGGCAAAGACATGGGTAGAAGGCAGAGTTGCACAGCCTCTTTTGAGTATTTGTTTCAATCCTCCAGCCTCAGAAAGGAAATCAAAAAATGAACCAGGCAAATGGGACAGCGGAAATTGTTTATTCTGTCGAGTTTGGAAGTCCAGTTTTCAGATCTATGGATTATGTGTAAATTACTTATAAGAAAGACAATTTTGGATCTAACATCTTCCCCACTAGGCTATAGAAATAGAGTACAGTCAATCTCAACTACATTCTTGCTTTAACAACCTTCTCTGTTACTCTAATATTTGAATTCAAATTTAGAAACTATTGATGAATAAAAAGAACCTGGAAAATATTTTTTAAATAGCTATTCAGAACTTACCCATATTAGGAATCCTAGTGTAAATTTTATTCAATGTAGAAATAGAACTAGAAATATTAGAATGTTTTAAAATTGCTACTTGATTACACTAAACTTTGAGCATCTATTTTCTCATAGACTGTGGGCATAAACAGTCCTACAGTGCCCATTAAAACGAAGCTAAATATTTGCAAAATATGTTGTCTTTTCCATAAAGGGCATCAAACACAAAAGCAATGATATGAGGTGTAATCTTGGTAAATCAAAGCAACATCCACACAATACTTCTTATTTTTTGTGAAATTTATCCTATGTTCTTTCAACAGATTCTAAGCAACTCCCTATGTATTTGGCATATTTTTCATATCCTTACAATTGCTTCAATATATACAATTTGCATGTTAAAAGAGATAAAAAAGTTATTTATATGGAAATCCTTAAAAGTTTCTATTGATATCTACAAAACACTCTGTAACCAGACCTACAGAGTTCTATACAAATTTCTCAAGAACTTTTCCAACACTAAATGTATTTTAAAGAAGCATATATTGGATATGAAAATATGTTATGCTTATATTTATTTCTGCATCTCATAAATGTCTCTGCAGAGAGATTATACCCCCCCACACACACCCCTCTCTTTATGAGAAAATATGTATTTTGTAAGTTTTATATTTTATCTTAAAGAGGGTAAAACACTAGCATCTGTTTCTGATAAAGATTTGCCTTACTTTTAATTTTCGTAGATATTGTCACCTATAGAAGAGGAGATAGAAGTGCATACTGTTTGGACACACAGAGTAAGTTCTTACCATTTACCAGCTCTGTAGAATGTTGTAAAGGTATTGCATTGACCAATATAGCGAAGTTTCTTTTTTCTTCTCATTGTATTAGGCAAGATGTAATATCTCCTTATCTATGGATTTTTTTAAAAAGATAATTTTTTCAGACTACTACTTAAGAAAAGTTGTCCTTTTTTGTCGCTAATCAGGCCATTGTTTAATGTGATCTTGAAAAACTTTTCCAGAAAGGTTTTCAGAATTCTTTTCCTGCCCTAGAGGCTAATCACACCCCCGACACACACTCATATCACCAAAATCCTCTGTTTTCAAGAGTCTTCAGGTAGAGTAAGGCAAAAGAAGACATTGTCAGGAGACCTGAAAGCAACCTTACTGAAAGGTCAGGTATGTCCCGCCCTCCCTCTGTGTCTCACTGAGATTCTGGCAGTGGCTGCCTTTTTCATGGCTCCACATTCACTCTGAACTCTAAATACACTGTCCCCTTCCACAAGACATTGAAATCAAAGGACAATAGAACTTTCAGTTCAGTTCAGTCACTCAGTCGTGTCCGACTCTTTGTGACCCCATGAATCGCAGCACGCCAGGCCTCCCTGTCCATCACCAAGTCCCAGAGTTCACTCAGACTCACGTCCATTGAGTTGGTGATGCCATCTAGCCATCTCATCCTCTGTTGTCCCCTTCTCTTCCTGCCCCCAATCCCTCCCAGCATCAGAGTCTTTTCCAATGAGTCAACTCTTCACATGAGGTGGCCAAAGTACTGGAGTTTCAGCTTTAGCATCAGTCCTTCCAATGAACACCCAGGACTGATCTCCTTTAGATTGGACTGGTTGGATCTCCTTGCAGTCCAAGGGACTCTCAAGAGTCTTCTCCAACACCACGGTTCAAAAGCATCAATTCTTCGGTGCTCAGCTTTCTTCACAGTCCAACTCTCACATCCATACATGACTACAGGAAAAACCATAGCCTTGACTAAATGGACCTTTGTTTGCAAAGTAATATATCTGCTTTGGAATATGCTATCTAGGTTTGTCATAACTTTCTTCCAAGGAGTAAGCGTCTTTTAATTTCATGGCTGCAGTCACCATCTGCAGTGATTTTGGAGCCCCAAAAAATAAAGTCTGACACTGTTTCCACTGTTTCCCATGAAGTGATGGGACCAGATGCCATGATCTTCGTTCTCTGAATGTTGAGCTTTAAGCCAACTTTCTCACTCTCCTCTTTCACTTTCATCAAGAGGCTTTTTAGTTCCTCTTCACTTTCTGCCATAAGGGTGGTGTCATCTGAATATCTGAGGTTATTGATATTTCTTCTAGCAATCTTGATTCCAGCTTGTGCTTCTTCCAGTCCAGCATTTCTCATGATGTACTCTGCATATAAGTTAAATAAGCAGGGTGACAATATACAGCCTTGACGTACTCCTTTTCCTATTTGGAACCAGTCTGTTGTTCCATGTCCATTTCTAACTGTTGCTTCCTGATCTGCATATAGGTTTCTCAAGAGGCAGGTCAAGTGGCCTGGTATTCCCATCTCTTTCAGAATTTTCCACAGTTTATTGTGATCCACACAGTCAAAGGCTTTGGCCTAGTCAATAAAGAAGAAATGTTTTCTGGAACTCTCTTGCTTTTTCCATGATCCAGAGGATGTTGGCAATTTGATCTCTGGTTCCTCTGCTTTTTCTAAAGCCAGCTTCAACATCTGGAAGTTCACGGTTCTCGTATTGCTGAAGCCTGACTTGGAGAATTTTGAGCATTACTTTATTAGCCTGTAAGATGAGTGCAATAGAACTTTAAGTTGCTATATATTTTTGAGTAATTCACCAATGCTGTTATTTCCCTACTCTATTCACACTTCAGGAAACGGTCTCTTCGTTAAACTCTCTTTCCCATTTTAACCCATTAAACAGTGCCATTTCTTATGGGCAAGACCATAAATATGTTAGGACAAAAATATCTGTATGTATCTTAGAACTCTCCCAATGCTCAACAGAAAAGGAAGGGCTAAAGGAAGATATTTAAGAACTGTAGCTTATGTATTATTTGAGTTTATAGTTCCAGAAAGGAACATTTTATAGTATAGAAAATAGTGGTGAACAAGAGGCTTCCCAGGTGGTTCAATGGTAAAGAATCCACCTGCCAATGAAGGAGGTGCAAGAGATATCGGTCCAATCACAGAGTCACAAAGATTCCCTAGAGTAGGAAATGGCAACCCACTCCAGTATCTTGCCTAGAAAGTTCCATGGACAGAGAAGCCTGGTGGTCCATAGTTTATGACACAGCAGTGCCACTTCTGGGTATTTTCCCAAATAAAATGAAAACACTAATTTGAAAAGATATGCACCCCATATTCTTTCCAAAATTATTTACAATAGCCAAGATATTTTTAAAAAACCTAAATATCCATTAATGGATGAATAGATAAAGAAATTGCGGCATGTATATACAATAGAATATTGCTCAGCCATTAAAAAAATGAAATCTTCCCCTTTGCAAAAGCACAGTATAATGCCTTCAAGGCCCATCTAAGTAAAATAAGTCATACAGAAGAACAAATACCATATAATTTCACTTCTATGTGCAGCATTAAAGAGACAACAACAAAACCAAAAAGAATTAAGCTCAGCTCATAGATACAGAAAACAGAAGATGGTTGCCAGAAGTGAGGGGTGGAGGGTGGGCGAAATTGGTGAAGAAGATTAAAAGCATAAAATTACAATTATAAAATAAATAAGTCATGGGATATAATAAAATTTTAAAAAAGAGACAAACAGCAAGCCCGAATGGAGTCACATATACTAGATCCCACTCACCAAGCCAAGACTTAACTACAGTTGCAGTCTCCTTGAAATAGAATCTTCTACCAGTCCATCAGGAATCATCTAGTGAGCACACATTAGATAATTTGTCTGATAGAAAATGCTATCCCGAAAAGAAAAGTAAACTTACAATAACCAATCCTCTACTTAACATTATATTACTTCCTGGTTCCTGCTATCTTCTGCCTACAAAAATCTTTCATTTTATACGGCTTGTTGGAGCTCCCTGTATCTGCTAGACTGGATACTTCCCAATTCATACATCACTGAAGATTCATAATATCTGTAAAATGTACTTAGTTGAATTGTTTAACAATGACACTTGAAGAGTATGACTAAATATCCATAACTGAAATAAATATATATAGAACACATTCTATCTACATTGATAAATATATTCATTTTATGTTATTCCTTAAATGCTGAATTAATAGCCTATGTGGGAAAATACCTATTAAAAAAAGAGTAGATATATGTATAACTGATTCACTTTGCTGTATGTATAACTGATTTACTTTGCTGTATACCTGAAACTAACACATTATAAGCCAGCTATTTCAATACAATTTTTTAAATGCTGCATTAATCCTTTTCTTTTCTAGTGATTTTTAATACCACTATTTGAATTTCCATCTTTTAAACTTCCCTGGTGACTCAGAGAGTAAAGAATCTGCCTGCAATGGAGGAGACCCAAGTTTGATCCCTGGGTTGGGACGATCCCCTGGAAAAGGGAATGGCTACCCACTCCAGTATTCTTGCCTGGCGAATTACATGGAGGGAGGAGCTTGGTGGGCTACAGTCCGTGGGGTCACAAAGAGTCGGACACGAGTAAGTGACTAATGTTTTCAGTTTCTTTCTCATTTTAAACTTAATAAACACATTCTTATTCGAAGATATAGTCCATTCTCTTTAAGTCATACCCTTCAGGGTGTTATTTTAAAAATGTTGTCTTTTCCTTGTTATAATCTTAAATCCATTGATTAGAATATATATGTCTTTCCTGGTGCTTCAGAGGTTAAAGCCGTCTGCCTGCAATGTGGGAGACCTGGGTTCGATCCCTGAGTCGGGAAGATCCCCTGGAGAAGGAAATAACAACCCACTCCAGTACTCTTGCCTGGAGAATCCCATGGACAGAGAAGCCTGGTGGGCTACAGTCCACCAGGTCACAAAGAGTCGGACACGACTGAGCGAATTAACTTTCTCTTATTTTTGAAATGTTCACTCAACAAACAATTTTTGAGCATTTAAGAGGTGTGTGGCACAGTGTTAACACTAGAAAATTAATCATGCATGAATCCTTTCTACATTTAAGCTTAGAGTATAAAAGAGGAAATAACACATTTGCCCAAGTAGCTAAAAAAGAGTAGAAAATGACTATTATAATAGCAATAAAGCTAATTCTTTGGAAGGAATGATGCTAAAGCTGAAACTCCAGTACTTCGGCCACCTCATGCGAAGAGTTGACTCATTGGAAAAGACTCTGATGCTGGGAGGGATTCGGGGCAGGAGGAGAAGGGGACGACCAAGGATGAGATGGCTGGATGGCATCACTGACTCGATGGACATGAGTCTGAGTGAACTCCGGGAGTTGATGATGGACAGGGAGGCCTGGCGTGCTGCGATTCATGATGTCGCAAAGAGTCGGACACGACTGAGCGACTGAACTGAACTGAATACATTTATAGGATATTATCACAGAAAATTTTAAAGGAAAAGACTGCTTCCATACAGAGATTTTAGTAAATAGTAGACTTGTGAGTTTGTCTTTCAATATCATGTAAGATTTGCCTGCAGACATGAGAAAGAGGCTGAAAATAAAGTTCACAAATCAAGGAGATGTGAAAGCACTAGTTTTATTTAGATAACAGTTTGTTTACTGTAATATCATATATTGAGATTTTAGATAAATTGAGATATTAGAAGAGAAATTAGGAAAGGCTGGACAATCTACAATTTCATTTTAAGGAGTTAACTCTAGGTAATGTGGAACTAGCATTGTGATATGTCTGAACAGAAGGTGACATAATCTGAATGATACGTTAAAAATAGATAAAACATATAGAATGATGCTAAATATTTAACTTCCAAAAATTCTTTGGTAATAAATAAAGCAAAATAACCAGATTATATTTCCTCCCTTAGAGATGTCAGGATGTGAAGACTGAAGTCTGGTAAGAGTTCACAAGAAATAATTTATAAAACACAGTTTGGGATTTTTAATCTCCATAAACTCAATGAAACAAAGCAGAGAAATGAAATAAAGGAAAATGAGTGATTTGGAGTATGTTACAGTTTGAGATTGCATTTAAAAAATCAGTCAATTGGAAATAGCACTCCAAGGAGGGAATTCAGTATTGGTTATTTCTAAAATTATGATAATCAGATATAATTGCACATGTTAGTTTAAAGTATGAAGTCAGTAAAAAGAGATCAAATTTAGAGGGAAGGAGAATCATGAGAGTGAAGGACCAAACATTAAGTAGGGATGTTAAGTGGGAATGAGTAAAATGAGTCAATAAGAAAAAAGAAAATCAGTAAGACAGTAGTATAATCATACCAAAAACTAAAAAATTTTTTAAATGTGAAGGTAGCTTAGAATGTCAGAGACATCAGAGAGATCGAGGGAGGTAAAAACAAACAAACAAACAAACACACAAACACACAAAAACAACCTAATAGTGTATCTAGAACTGTAAAAAATGGACACAAGCAGCATTATTAAAAATAATAGCAAAAATTTCGCTGAATTCTGATCGTTTACCAGACATAGTGCAAAAAGACCCATATATATCAACATGAATCCACTACAATTTACATAGCACTATTTTCCAAAATATATAATAGGAAATATCAGGCGGATAATCCAATCCCAGGTTTCTCTGACCCAACGCTTCAACAATATTCCAAAGTATGAAACTATTTTTTGAATGAAGAATGGGGCACTTTGTGTATGTGAAATCATGGGCTTCTCTGGTGGCTTAGTAGGTAAAGAATCTGCCTGCAATGCAGCAGATCCAGGTTTGATTCCTGTTTGGAAAGATCCTCTGGAGTAGGGAACGGCAACCCACTCCAGTATTCTTGCCTGGAGAATCCCATGGACAGAGGAACCTGGAGGGCTCCAGTCCATGGGGTTGCAAAGAGTTGGACACAACTGAGTGACTTAACACACACAATCACACAAATATATAAATAAGCTTTTCCATTGTATAGTTTATGTGTACAGCTTGAGATACCCATTTTCTCAAGTAACCTAATAAGCAAATCTTTGTTGAATCATCTCGATAGGCATACCTCATTTCATTGTGCTTGGCTTTATTGTGTTTTATAGATACTATATTTTTTGCAAACTGAAGATTAGTGGTAACTCTACATTGTCAGCCAATGGTTATTATTTTGAGCAATAAAATATTTTTAATTAAGGTATGCATATTTGAGATATAATGTTATTGCACACTTCAAAGACTATAGTATAGTGTTTTATACTATATGAAAAACATAACTTTTTTATGTACTGTGAAACAAAACAGTTCACATGACTCACTTTACTGTGATATTCCCCTTATCGTGGTAGTCTAAAATTGAACAGTCAGTCTCCAAAATATGCCTGTCCTAATTCTTTCTACTGGTTACTGCAGCAAGATTTACAAACCAGTTTTCACATTCTGTGCATTCTACTTTGTCTCATTATGTAAAAGCACTGTTCATAGAATCAAGAACTACTTTCTGCTAATAATTAACCAGGTGAGGTTTGATAAGCTACATGTCTGTCATTGAATTAGGTTCCCCCTTTTTATTAAACACAGTGTTTTCATCTTTTAGAAACCACAATTTATTATTAAAATGTATGAGTTGAATTTCTTTTATTGTATCTTTCACTCAACAGTTTCTTTAGAAAGAATTAACATCTATTCTCACAGAGGCCATGGCGTATACACCCAAATAATGCTCATGTATTTACTCTTCTAACAATAAAACCTAGGGGACACCTAATACATTTTATTCATACATAATTCCCAGGTTTATAAACATACACATGCACACATAGAGTGATAATAATGTAAAAATCATAGTTTGCATTCAATTAGCTTTTTAAAAAATTCAAATGATTTTCTTTAAAAGCTTGATAAATATTAAATCACTGAAAAATTATTTTACTGTAAGAAAATGAACTTGAAATGACTTAATGCACATTTTCAGAGTTCATTTACTCTACATTATTATGCAACTTTTGTGACACTGAAATGATAACTCTAATTAAGTTTAATTGTAAAATCCATTTAAGCAATTTTAAAGTTTCTGGGATATCATATTAAATGGTTAGGCAAATTAAAGTTTGGTAATTTAATTTGCCTATGAAATAAGCTTGCTAAATTAATCCAGAACTAACATAATTCAAATAAATAAGAAACAGGTTATAAGTTTTAATATAATCAACTTAATGAAGGTTCATGTAATAAAAAGCTCAATCAGCAAAATATTGAATTTATTTTAAAAAATAGTCAGGCATCTCAGTTTTCTCTTAATCACTGATATAGTTAAGCCTTTTTATATGTAATAGGCCTTCAAACAAAAATGTTGAGGCTGAATCTAGAAAGGAGTCTTAGAATTGCTGTAGTTTATTTTTACTTACTAAATTTAAAACTACTCTCCACACTCAGAGACAGCATAATCTATTCAGTAAAATCTATAAGCTAGCACAGTTGGGACTGAAATTCAAAATTTCAAACTTTATGTTTTCCAAATAAAATTTATTCTATATATTAATGAGAGGCAGAAGCAATAATTGTGTTTAACTTTAAGGCTTATGGAAGAACCTTTTAAACTATCTTTGCCTCTTTCCTCATTAGGGGAAAAAAACAAACAAATGTATTTTGAAATGTCTAGGCAATTAAGGCAAACTGCAAAGAATTACAAATTAAAGAAATTTAAGGAAGATATTCTTTTAAGTATTTCATCCTAACATAGACCAAGAATTAGCAATTTACAGCTGTTTTCTTTGATCATGTAATCTGTCAAACAAATATAAGTCCCTGATCTTATGGACAGTGAGACAAACACAACATTACAGAAAATGTCTGTAATGACATGCCAAAACTTCCTTGAATAACTTCCTCCACAGTTATCTTTCCACACAGTGAAATCATTTTTTCAACTAGAAACATTTCTCTAAAGGAAAATTCAGTCAAATTACAGATGGCTTTTTGACTCACTGAGAGGAAATGTAAAGAAAAAAGGAGTGTTAAGAGAATTTATGGAATATAATTTACAAAATTATTTTATAGTTATATTCAATCATTCATACATAAAGTAATTGACTTTGTATATCACGTAGGATAACTAGTTAAAATATATCAATCTGGCTTTATTCTGATCAAAACAACATCAACTCCACACATATAACTTCTAGGATCAAAATATGCAATTGCTATGTAGTTGATAAAAAGGGGGAACAAATGAAGTAACACTCTGCTCTTTCATGTATGACCTACCATGAAGAAATCAGATGAGTTTCACAGAGAACTATGATTTGTGAAGTATCAGTAAGGAGAGGAGTTTTATCACAGGGATGAAGCATCTGCTTAGCAACCAGAAACTCTGGTGTGAATTTCAGTTACACCAGTTGTGTGATCTCAGCAATGATTTCAACTTTTCTGTGACTGAGTTGCTCCAGTGAAAATGAAAATAATAATTATTCTTATCCTCTAAGGCATTATGAGGTTTCTATAAGTTGGTGCATAAAAATTGTTTAGAAGAGTGTCTGGTATTTAGAAAATATTAAGTGAGACTAGTCTTTATTAATTTGTATGAATGAATTCATGAAAACTGTAAGCTTGAGTGTGACCTTAATCCCTATGTCATGGGAAATAACAAATATATTCATGTTTTAATATATAATTCTCATTTGAGAAAAAATTATAAACTTCAATTAAGTTTAGTAATATTCACATGATTTATTGGAATACTAAGAAAGATTGAACTTTGCCTATTAAAAATAGTGACTATATTAGCTTAACCATATAAAGAGTTTTTGGATTATGCAGAAGACAAACTGGGAATAACTGATGGGATGTTGGAGGAGAAATGTTTACTAAAATGTAGAACTGGATATCTGGGGTAAAAAATCAGTTAGTCTGGCTGTGGAAGACCAGTTTTGTTTTTGAGACATTGATGTAGAGATACTAATTTCGATATCAAGGCCTTCCATGTAAACGCATAACAAGCATTTGATTCTTAGTTTCTATGTATTTAGTTATAACTGTATTCTTTTCAGTATAATTTAGATTACTATATTCTAGAGGAAACACTAAAACATGTTTCTTTTTAAAAATTCATTCATTCAACTCAAGTGAAAAAGAAACAATAAACTGTTGGTGCCAGAATGCCCCTCAGATTCACATCAATTTTGTCCCTGTCCAAAGAGTGTATAATGCTATGACCCCTTAAGTTTCATGTGGAAACATGCTTTTCACAGGCTGATTGGGTCAAAGTTCCTGAAGCAATCTTATTTCAGCATCAACTGGTCAGCAGTACATGAGAAGTGGACTTCATTTAAGATTATCCTATTCATGCAATACTAATGATCAGAAGTGAAACAAATGACTATGCTTTGCAGTAGCTTAAACTGAGACCAAAAAAAAAAAGGTAAAACATTTCTAAATCTCTCAATTTACATCTCTAGGAGTTCTAAATTTTTAAACTGTTACTTAAAAGTCTTTCTCCAGTCATGCAGTTGAGAGACCACTTCAGAATGCTTTAGAATTAATAACTGTGTTTGATACCAAAGGGAAAAATAATGAAAATATATCATTAGTCTTGTGAAAGATGTCATTAGAATTAAGTCACCATGCTTAATTCTTTGTTCAAACATATGGTCTTGCTTTTCCTTCATTAACTGTTAAGCATAAGGTCTTGGTTTTCTTCAAAGAGAGACAAAGACAGTATCTACCAAATGTATACAATTTGAATTAGAGAATAGGGACAACATTGCTTTGTAAATTGTGAAGTCAAGATTCTACAAGATAAAGCCTGATGGTGTTTTTAAAAGATCTTTCTAGATAATCAATGGATAGAGATCCATTTATCATTGAAAATAGCACTATTATTTAATAATAGTTTACTTGACAGATGGCAGGTAGGTAGTATTCTTAAAGATTTTCTTACTTTTTTTTTTTTTACAATACAATGCATTTATTTACTTAATGAAAAAATCATTCATTTGATTTTAATGAAATTAATTTTTAAATAAAATTTAAAACTTACTTAATATTTATTCTATTCAAATGTGTGTTATATAATTTAAAATTTTGTATTTCAGTAAAATGTTTCTATTTCCATAAAATATAGATACAAAGAAGAAAACTATATGCTTCTAGACTGAAGCAAAACTCTTGAATGGCATAATCAAAGAAAACTTTGAAGAAAGAGAAGAAATTTTGAAGAACAAAGAGAAACATAAGACACTAATCATGCAGAAATACTGGATGTGAATAATCAACAAATAGAAATCTGAATAGGGAATATATGTTATAAGTGTTAACACAGTATTTCTAAATCAGAAAGGTTTAACACATCTTGTGAGGTCAAAAGACTATCAAATGGAAAGAGATAAATAATTCCCAGAGTGAAGGATTGACAGTTGAGCTCTGAATAGTCATGGTAGAAAGTACTCGAAGAACTCTATCAACATTTAATAGAGGTCTCAGAGGGGTTATGCCTAACTAGTAAATGAAAACCAGGCCAGGGTTAAGGATACCTTAAACCATCCCTAAGAGATCATTACAAATAAACCTCAAAATAATAAAAATTATCTTCAAGAAAATTAACTCACTAAAAGAAAAATATCAAAATTGTTTAAATGAAAGAAATCAATTCCAGCACTGAATATAAAATTGTAATGTCTAGTATCCAGTTATATATTATCACAGATAATAATATATGAAAAAAGTAACTTATTGGAATGAGAAAGGTATATCAATAGAAAAAATTGAGAAATGACAGGTGCGATGTCATTAAATCAGTATTAGAAATATGTGTGATGGGATCAATGATTTAAAGGTAAACAACAAAATGAAAACATAAAAGGAATACTGCAAGGAAAAATTTTAGATATGGAGAATACAATATCTAAAATGAAGATATAATGGGATCAGATTAAGAACAAATAAGAATCTACAAAAGGCTGGCAAACTTAAAAACCTGACAACAGAAATTATGCAAATTGAAGCATTGAGAAGAAAAACAGAAAAAAGAACTTCAGTGACTGATGAGACAATTCAAGTAATTTAATGTGTGTGTGATGAAAGTCCTATAAAAGTTTGAGACAGAAAAGTTATTACATAAAATAGTGTAAAAAAATTCAGTACTTGATGAAATGCCTAAACTCAACCAAAATGCTCAAAAATCCCTAGGCAGAATAAATATAAAACACATACACTTTGGAAGATAAAATGTAATGTAATATGGAAACCAATGATAATGACAGAACTATAAAAGAAGTGAGAGGTAAATGTCATATCACATTCTGTAGAACAGAAAGATAATAATCACAATTTCCCATCAGAAATCAAAAATAAAATCAATGAAATGATCTTTCAACTACCAACTTAATATATCATTAAAAATAATGCAAAATATTTTTAAACTCAAACAAAAGAAAAAAATTTTCAGCAGTAGACTTGCACTACAGAAAATAAATCAGACAATTTTTGAGACTGAGGAAATATACTACAAGATGAAGTTTTTCCAAAAAGGTATGAAGAATGTCAGAAGTGAAGATCAATGGAACAAAATAGAAAATTTAGAAATAAATCCACAAACTCATGATTAATTAACCAAAGATAAAGGAGACAAGAATATACAATGGGAGAAAGAATAGCTTCTCTTCAATAAGTTATGTTAGGAAAACTGGACATATACAAGTAAAATAATACAATTAGAACATTTTCTCATAATATTTATAAAAATAAACCAAAGATGGACTAAAGACATAAATATAAGATCTAAAACTATAAAATAAAACTCCTAGAAGAAAACATGGGCTGCACAATCTTTGACATTGGTCTTAACTACATTTTTTTGAAACTTTCTCTCCAGGCAAGGGAAACAATAACAAAAATAAACAAATGGGAGCTGATCCTTTGCACGGTGATGGAAACCATCAACAGAATGAAAAGGTACCCTACTAAGCAAAATAATCTATTTGCAAATTATATATCTGATGAGATTAACATATAAGGAATTCATGTAACTCAATATCAAAAAACCTGAACCTGATAAAAAGTGGGAAGAAGACCTAAATAGGCATTTTTCCAAAGAAGACATAAATATGGCCAACAGGAACATGGAAAGATGCTCAACATCACTATTTATAAGAGAAAAACAAATTGAGACCACAATGAAATATCACCTCACATTTGTCACAATAGCTGTTATCAAAAAGACAACAAATGAGAATTGTTGATGACAACGTGGAAAGAGGAAACTTAATACACTTGGTGGGAATGTAAATTGGTATAGCCTGTATGAAAAACAATATGGAGATCCCTCAAAAAATTAGGAGTAGAACTACCGATGACCCAGCAATTCAGAAGAAAGAAAAAAAAAAGACCACTAATCTGAAAAGATATACATACTTCAGTTATTATAATTATCTATTTATCCATCTGAATTAAATCCTCCCATTCCCATCCATTTTAGTTCACTGATTCCTAAGATGTTAATGTTCACTCTTGCCATCTCATGTTTAACCATGTCCAACTGGACCTAACATTCCAGGTTCCTCTACAATATTGTTCCTTACAGCATAACACTTTCCTTTCACTGCCAGACACATCCACGAATGAACATCATTTCCACCTTAGCCTGGCCACTTCATTCTTTGCGGAGCTATTCATAATTCTTCTCTGCTCTTCCCCAGTAGCATATTGGATACATTCCAACATGGAAGGCTCATCTTCCGGTGTCACATCTTTCTGCCTTTTCATACTGCCACATGGGGTTCTCATGGCAAGAACACTGGAGTTGTTTGCCATTCTCTTCTCCAGTGAACTACATTTTATCAGAACTCTTCACTATGACCTTTCCATGCTGTGTGGCCATGCAGAGTATGGCTCATAGGTTCATTGAATTATACAAGTCCCTTCATGCTGACAAGGCTGAGATTCATGAAGGGGATTTAACTCAGATGACCATTATATTTACTACTGTAGGAAAGAATCCTTAGAAGAAATGGAGTAGCCCTCAAAGTCAATGAAAAACTCTGAAACGCAGTGCTTTGGTGCAATCTCAAAAACAACAGAAAGATCTCCATTCATTTCCAGGCCAAACCATCCAACATCACAGTAATCCAAGTTTATGCCCCAATCATTAATACTGAAGAAGCTGAAGTTGACTGGTTCTATGAAGACATACTAGACCTTTAGAACTAACATGAAAAAAGAGGCTTCATTTTTATCAAAAGTAGGAAGTCAAGAGATACCAAGAGTAACAAATAAGTTTGGCCTTGGAGTACAAAAATGAAGCAGGGCAAAGGCTAACAGAGTTTTGCCTACAGAACATGCTGGTCACAGCAAACATTCTTTTCCAGCAACACAAGAGACGTCTCTACATATGGGACATCACCAGAAGTTCAATATCAAAATCAGATTGATTATATTCTTTTCAGCCAAAGATGGAGATGCTCTATACAGTCAGCAAAAACAAGACTGGGAGCTGACTGTGGCTCAGATCATGAACTCCTTATCGCCAAATTCAAACTTAAATTGAAGAAAAGCAAGGAAAACCACTAAACCATTCAGGTATGGCCTAAATCAAATCCCTTACGATTATACAGTGGAAGTGACAAAAAGATTCAAGGGATTAAATATGATATACAGAGTGCATGAAGAACTATGGATGGAGGTTCTTAACACTGTTCAGAAGACAGTAACCAAAACCATCCTGAAGAAAAAGAAATGCAAAAAGGCAAAGTGGTTGTCTGAGGGTGCTTTACAAATAGCTGAGAAAAGAAGAGAAGCGAAAGGCAAAGGAGAAAGGGAAAGATATACCTAACTGAATGTAGAGTTCCAGAGAATAGTAAGGAGAGAAAAGAAAACTTTCTTAAATATACAATGCAAAGAAATACATGAAAACATTAGAATGGAAAAAACTAGGGATCTCTTCAAGCACACTGGTGATATCAAGGGAATATTTCATCCAAGGATGGGAACAATAAAGGACAGACATGGCAGGGATCTAACAAAGTCAAAGAGATTAAGAAGAGGTGGCAAGAATACACAGAAGAACTATACAAAAAAAAAAAAATGTAATGACCAGGATAACCATGATATTAGACAAATTAACAAATATAACAAAATTGAAACAGACTGATAGATAAAGAGAGCAAACCAGTGGGAAGGTGGAGAAAGGGCAAAATAATTAAAAGGGATAAAATAAATAAGATACAAGGGTGGAATGTACAGCACAGGGATTATAGCCAATATTTTCTAAGAACTTTATATGGAGTATTCTGTTTAAAAATATTGAGCCTTTATATGAATACAGGAAACTATATAATATTACTATTGAAGCCAGCTATACTTCAACTAAAAGGAAAAAAAAAGCTAATTTCCATGGAACCCCTATGGTGACCAATATTACTATATAAATAAAACTACATTTAAGAGCCTTACTCATTTAGATCTTGCCCATATATAACTCCAAAGTAAATTTATAAAATAAATACAAAATAAATAAATCCAAACAATTCAAATTAAGAAGAATATTAGATACAGTAAACAGATGGTATATAAAAGAATTATCTTAATGTGTTTAAGAGATAATTATTTTAAAACAATTTTAAATAGGGATTATGTGGAAGTAAAGTATATAGCAATAACAACACAAAAAGTTGAAAGAAGGCAAATACAATTCTACAATTTTAAGATTTGCCTACCTAAAGAAACTAAAGACCTATATATAGAAAACTATAAAACACTGATGAAAGAAATCAAAGAGGACACTAATAGATGGAGAAATATACCATGTTCCTGGATTGGAAGAATCAATATAGTGAAAATGAGTATACTACCCAAAGCAATTTACAAATTCAATGCAATCCCTATCAAGCTACCAGCCACATTTTTCACAGAACTAGAACAAATAATTTCAAGATTTGTATGGAAATACAAAAAACCTCGAATAGCCAAAGCAATCTTGAGAAAGAAGAATGGAACTGGAGGAATCAACTTGCCTGACTTCAGGCTCTACTACAAAGCCACAGTCATCAAGACAGTATGGTACTGGCACAAAGACAGACATATAGATCAATGGAACAAAATAGAAAGCCCAGAGATAAATCCACACACATATGGACACCTTATCTTTGACAAAGGAGGCAAGAATATACAATGGAGTAAAGACAATCTCTTTAACAAGTGGTGCTGGGAAAACTGGTCAACCACTTGTAAAAGAATGAAACTAGATCACTTTCTAACACCGCACACAAAAATAAACTCAAAATGGATTAAAGATCTAAATGTAAGATCAGAAACTATAAAACTCCTAGAGGAGAACATAGGCAAAACACTCTCAGACATAAATCACAGCAGGATCCTCTATGATCCACCTCCCAGAATTCTGGAAATAAAAGCAAAAATAAACAAGTGGGATCTAATTAAAATTAAAAGCTTCTGCACAACAAAGGAAACTATAAGCAAGGTGAAAAGACAGCCTTCTGAATGGGAGAAAATAATGGCAAATGAAGCAACTGACAAACAACTAATCTCAAAAATATACAAGCAACTTCTGCAGCTCAATTCCAGAAAAATAAACGACCCAATCAAAAAATGGGCCAAAGAACTAAATAGACATTTCTCCAAAGAAGACATACGGATGGCTAACAAACACATGAAAAGATGCTCAACATCACTCATTATTAGAGAAATGCAAATCAAAACCACAATGAGGTACCACTTCACACCAGTCAGAATGGCTGCCATCCAAAAATCTGCAAGCAATAAATGCTGGAGAGGGTGTGGAGAAAAGGGAACCCTCCTACACTGTTGGTGGGAATGCAAACTAGTACAGCCACTATGGAGAACAGTGTGGAGATTCCTTAAAAAATTGCAAATAGAACTACCTTATGACCCAGCAATCCCACTTCTGGGCATACACACCGAGGAAACCAGAATGGAAAGAGACACATGTACCCCAATGTTCATCGCAGCACTGTTTATAATAGCCAGGACATGGAAACAACCTAGATGTCCATCAGCAGATGAATGGATAAGAAAGCTGTGGTACATATACACAATGGAGTATTACTCAGCCGTTAAAAAGAATTCATTTGAATCAGTTCTGATGAGATGGATGAAACTGGAGCCGATTATACAGAGTGAAGTCAGCCAGAAAGAAAAACACCAATACAGTATACTAACACATATATATGGAATTTAGGAAGATGGCAATGACGACCCTGTATGCAAGACAGGGAAAGAGACACAGATGTGTATAACGGACTTTTGGACTCAGAGGGAGAGGGAGAGGGTGGGATGATTTGGGAGAATGACATTCTAACATGTATACTATCATGTGAATTGAATCGCCAGTCTATGTCTGACGCAGGATGCAGCATGCTTGGGGCTGGTGCATGGGGATGACCCAGAAAGATGTTATGGGGAGGGAGGTGGGAGGGGGGTTCATGTTTGGGAATGCATGTAAGAATTAAAGATTTTAAAATGTAAAAAATAAAAAACTAAAATTAAAAAAAAAAAGATTTGCCATATTCATCTTTAAGGTAAAGATGAATATGGCAAATCTTAAAGACTAAGAAGTAAAATATTTGTGTAGAGGCCAGCTATATAATTCTGATGTTCGATACAAAATAAGAATTCTGAGTCCTTTTTAAAAACATTAATAAGAATTTCAAGATGGCAACATCAGAACATTAAATGGACCAGGCAGCTCTTTTAATGATGGGGTTTACATTACCACACAGACCACACACTCATAACATATATGCTAAGAAGCCAGTCAGTGATGGATAGGGAGGCTTGGCGTGCTGCAGTCCATGGGATCGCAAAGGGTTGGATATGACTGAGTGACTGAACTGAAGGAGCCAGTACTGGAGATAAGAGAGAATGCACTAAAAATATTCAAATAGAAGTTACTTAAGAAAAAAAAAAAAAAAAAAAGACCAAGGAAACAAAACAGAGATAGAACCATAGAAAACAAATAGCAAGATGGAATATACAAACTAAACCATATCAATAACTACATCTAATGTAAATGATCTAAACTCTTTAAATTTTTGTAACAATATTTGCTAAAAACCTGAAGGATAAGGCAAATCCAATTCTTTAACAGTTTAAACACAGATAGGCCAAGCACCTAAAGAAAATGAATTAAATGAGACAAACTACATTTAAGAAAAAGAATTATTAACTGGGACTTTTCAAAATTATGGGCAAATCATCAAGAAGACACAAAAATCTGAAATGTGAATTCACCTAATAATAAGACTTCAAAATGTATGAAATAAAAACTGATAGACTTTCAAAAAAATAGACATATATGCAAATGTTATTGGAAATTATACCATTCCTCTTTCAGTAAACAATAAAAATACATTGACAGAAAATCAGTAAAAATAAGAAAGATTTGAAGAACACTATCAACTAACTTGACCTAACTGATATTTGTAGGAAACTCCAATGAAAAAGAGCAGAATAAAATTATTTTCAAATTGTTACAGAATATTTGCCAAGATAAACCATATGCTGAGGCATATGTCAAGCCTAAGTAAATGTGAAGGACTGAGGAGAGTGATGTCAGCAAGATGGCCAAATAAGAAATCCCTTCCACCTATCTTCCCTTCAACAATAATAATTTGGCACCCATCCATGACAAAAGTGCCTTCATGAGAGCATTGAGTTCCATGTAGGAGACTGTGAAGCCCTATGTAACTGAAGTCTGAGAGCCATCTTATGAAGACAGGTTCACACCTAAGTAGTTGACTCTGTGGGTACGATACTGACTTCAGAGACAGAAACAGTTTTGTTACCCCCAAGAACTTGGTCAATACCTTTGGATTTGGGTCTGTCACCAGCACTAAGGGATCTAGGAGGAGCCAGTCCAATTGTACAGCAGGAAGTAGATTTATAGGCCTCAATCCCAGTTGTGAATCCTGAAGCGCATTGTGAACTATCTTCAGTCCTTCTTGGCTACAGTCTGGGAAGCTCTGGAGGTAAGCTCACTGAACTTGGTCAGACTGTAAATTCTCAAATGGCTGTGTAACTGGACTCTAACGCATCTCAGCCACAACCCAGAAACAAGAATCTTGCTGGAGACACTCTTATCTTGCTGGCACAGGGATCCTGCAGGACTCATGTACTTCTCTGGAGATCCTGAGAGGGTACCTAGAACTAGGTGGTGGTAGCCTGTGACCTGACAGAATGTGCACCACTGGAGAAGGGAATGGCAAACCACTTCAGTATTCTTGCCTTGAGAACCCCATGAACAGTATGAAAATCCAAAATGATAGGATACTGAAAGAGGAACTCCCCAGGTAAGCAGGTGTCCAACATGCTACTGGAGATCAGTGGAGAAATAACTCCAGAAAGAATGAAGGGATGGAGCCAAAGCAAAAACAATACCCAGCTGTGGATGTGACTGGTGATAGAAGCAAGGTTCGATGCTGTAAAGAGCAATATTGCATAGGAACCTGGAATGTCAGGTCCATGAATCAAGGGAAATTGGAAGTGGTCAAACAAGAGATGGCAAGGGTGAACGTTGACATTCTAGGAATCAGCGAACTAAAATGGACTGGAATGGGTGAATTTATAGATGAATTTACATTGACCATTACATCTACTACTGTGGGCAGGAATCCCTCAGAAGAAATGGAGTAGCCATCATGGTCAACAAAAGAGTCTGAAATGCAGTACTTGGATGCAATCTTAAAAACAACAGAATGATCTCTGTTCATTTCCAATGCAAACCATTCAGTATCACAGTAATCCAAGTTTATGCCCCAACCAGTAATGCTGAAGAAACTGAAGTCAAACGGTTCTATGAAGACCGACAAGACCTTTTAGAACTAACACCCCCAAAAGATGTCCTTTTCATTATAGGGGACTGGAATGCAAAAGTAGGAAGTCAAGAAACACCTGGAGTAACAGGCAAATTTGGCCTTGGAATATGGAATGAAGCAAGGCAAAGACTAGTAGAGTTTTGCCAAGAAAATGCGCTGGTCATAGCAAACACCCTCTTCCAACAACACAAGAGAAGACTCTACCCATGGACATCACCAGATGGTAAACACCAAAATCAGACTGATTATATTCTCTGCAGCCAAAGATGGAGAAGCTCTATACAGTCAACAAAAATAAGACCAGGAGCTGACTGTGGCTCAGATCATGAACTCCTTATTACTAAATTCAGACTTAAATTGAAGAAAGTAGGGAAAACCACTAGACCATTCAGGTATGACCTAAATCAAATCCCTTATGATTATACAGTGGAAGTGAGAAATAGATTTAAGGGCTTAGGTCTGATAGATAGAGTGCCTGATGAACTATGGAATGAGGTTCGTGACATTGTACAGGAGACAGGGATCAAGACCATCCCCATGGAAAAGAAATGCAAAAAAGCAAAATGGCTGTCTGGGGAGGCCTGACAAATAGCTGTGAAAAGAAGAGCGGTAAAAAGCCAAGGAGAAAAGGAAAGATATAAGCATCTGAATGCAGAGTTCCAAAGAATAGCAAGAAGAGATAAGAAAGCTTTCTTCAGTGATCAGTGCAAATAAATAGAAGAAAACAACAGAATGGAAAAGACTAAAGATCTCTTCAAGAAAATTAGAGATACCAAGGGAACATTTCATGCAAAGATGGGCTCAATAAAGGACAGAAATTGTTTGGCCCTAACAGAAGCAGAAGATATTAAGAAGAGATGGCAAGAATACACAGAAGAACTGTACAAAAAAGATCTTCATGACCCAGATAATCACAATGGTGTGATCACTCATCTAGAGCCAGACATTCTGGAATGTGAAGTCAAGTGGGCCTTAGAAAGCATCACTATGAACAAAGCTAGTGGAGGTGATGGAATTCCAGTTGAGCTATTTCAAATCCTAAAAGATGATGCTGTGAAAGTGCTGCACTCAATATGTCAGCAAATTCAGAAAACTCAGCAGTGGCCACAGGGCTGAAAAATGTCAGTTTACATTCCAATCCCAAAGAAAGGCAATGCCAAAGAATGCTCAAACTACCACACAATTGCACTCATCTCACATGCTAGTAAAGTAATGCTCAAAATTCTCCAAGCTAGGCTTTAGCAATACGTGAACCATGAACTTCCTGATGTTCAAGCTGGTTTTAGAAAAGACAGAGGAACCAAAGATCAAATTACCAACATCCGCTGGATCATTGAAAAAGCAAGAGAGTTCCAGAAAACCATCTATTTCTGCTTTATTGACTATGCCAAAGCCTTTGACTGTGTGGATCACAATATACTGTGGAAAATTCTTCAAGAGATGGGAATACCAGACCACCTGACCTGCCTCTGGAGAAATCTGTATACAGGTCAGGAAGCAACAGTTAGAACTGGACATGGAGCTGGTGATAGACAGGAGGCCTGGTGTGCTGCAATTCATGGGGTCGCAAAGAGTCAGACACCACTGAGCAACTGAACTGAACTGACCACTGTAAGACATTGTTGAAAGATACTGATAAAAGCACAAACAGAGAAATATGTCATGTTTATGGACCTGAAGAATTAATGTTTTTAAAGTATTCATACTACTCAAAGCCATTTACAAATTAAATATAACACTATTAAAATTAAATGACATTTCTCACAGCAATGAGGTAAAAAAAGAAAAATCAAAATTCATATGGAACCACAAAGACCCAGAATAGCTAAAGAATACTTAAAAAATAACAAAGCTGAATGTGTCTCAAGTCCTTATTTCAACTTCCATTAAAAGCTATAATATTTAAAAACAATATGGTAATAGAATAAAAACAGATACATGGATCAATAGAACAGCATACAGATTGCAGAATACATTGGCATGTATACTGTGGTGCCACATACACGCCAATATTTAAGAAGAAAGTCAAGAATACTGAAGTAAACAAATGGCTATCCCTCAAAACCAAATTAATAGACTTTTCCGACGAATAAAAGTTCTACTTGTTCACTAGGATGCCATTGAAAGTTGCAAACATTTGAGTTTTTACAAAAAATGTGTTGAGACAATTTTGGCCCAAGATCGAGGAGATTTGAGAAGACTGACAAATAATTTTAAGCCTTTCTATAATTGCTTTCCACTCTACTTAAAATGTAACAATCACTGTGATTTGAGTTACTTGAGTCATTGTGTCTTGATAGCAAATGAACGCAGTTGAGTAAAACTAGGTCCTTGCTGTGAAATCAGAACATGTGAAAAATCAAATACAATTCTAATCAATGACTAATCCTAATGATTCTAAGGAATACAGGACCTATTATTTCAGGAAAATGATTTAAATTGGTAAGTGTAACCCAGGATAAGTAGTATGTAAGGAATGTTCCCTGTGCTAACATTAACCTGGATAGGAAATACCTTAACATTGATTTTTTTTTTCTTTTATTCAATTATTGGTTAAACTTCTACTTATGGCATAGTTAGGAATTTCCATATGCTTGTCACTACCTCCCAGCATTTAGCATTTTTAAAATATTGAGCAAATTCTTTCTAGTCTTTAACTATTAAAAAATTGTACAAAGTTGAAGAAAGTAACTTTTGAAATATAGCAAAAACTTAAGTGCTGAATATTCAGTTATACAAGTAAATAGTACATGGAAAGTCACCGGGAAATTTCCTGGAGATCCAGTGCTTAGGACTCAGCACTTTCACTGCCCTGGGCCTGGGTTATATCCCTAGTCAAGGACCCAAGATCCTGCAAGCCACGTGGAACAGCTAAAAGAAAAAAAAAAAAAAAAGTCAGCAAACTTCCATGTCTTCTCCACTAATGATCTAAGTTTTCTCTATCCATTTTTTTTAATTTTTATTTTTACTTTATTTTACTTTACAGTACTGTATTGGTTTTGCCATACATTGACATGAATCCACCACTGGTGTACATGCGTTCCCAAACATGAACCCCCCCCTCCCACCTCCCTCCCCATAACATCTCTCTGGGTCATCCCCGTGCACCAGCCCCAAGCATGCTATCCGATTGTATCTGATTCTATAACCTTGTATAACCACAGTTTCATTAATGAGCCCCAAACAAACAATATTATCAAAGTTTTTATCTTGATACATTTACCACCACTTACCAAACATTTATTTCCATTTAAATTCATCTCTCAGTGATTTGGAGGGCTTCCCTTGTGGTTCAGACGGTCATGAATCTGCCTATAATACAGGACACCTGAGTTCGATTCCTAGGTAGGGAAGATCCCTTGGAAAAGGAAATGGCAACTCACTCCAGTATTCATGCCTGGAGAATTCCATGGACAGAGGAGCCTGCTGGGCTACAGTCCATGGGGTTGCAAAGAGTCGGACACGACTGAGCGACTAACACTTTCAAGAATACTCAAAGGAGAAAGAACAGTTACTCCAATAAATGGCATTGGTAAAACAAGATAACCACAAACAAAGAAATGAAATCGGACTCCTAGCTAACACCCCTCACAAAAATTACCTTGAAATGAATTAAAGATTCAAATGCCTATATCCATAAAACTCTTAAAGGAAAACATAGGGGAAATATCCTTGATATTATTCTGGGCAAAGTTTTTTTTTTTTTTTTTTGAATGACACCAAATGTACAGCAGCAAAAGTAGAGATAAACAAGAACTATAGCAACTAAAAGCTTCTAAATAGCAAGAGAAATAATCAACAAAGAGGCAACCTATGGGATGGGAGAAAATATCTATAAACTGTATACCTAATAAGGAGTTAATATCCAACATATATGAAGGCCTCATACTACTCAAAAAAATAAATTATCTAAGTTAAAAATTGGCAGAGGACCTAAACAGACATTTTTCCAAAAAACATGTTTGGATAATTGATACCAGAGAAGATGTATGTCACTAATCATCACAGAAATGCCAGTAAAAGCCACAATGAGATACTGCCTCATACCTGCTAGAAAGACTATCATCAAGAAAGAAGACAAGCATTTTCAAGGATATAAAGAAACGGGAACCTTGTTCACTGTAGGTGAGACTATAAATTGGTGCAACTATAAAAAGCAGTATGCTAATTCCTGAAAAAAATACTCCAGCAATTCTACCTTTAGGTATGTATCTGAAGGAAATGAAATAAAAATCTCAGTGAGGTTTGCACACCTGTGATTGTCGTAGCATTATTCACTATAGGCAAGACATGGAAACAATCTTAGTGTCCACTGAAAAGTGAATCAAGAAATGTGATACATATTTTAAAAGGGTATTATTCATCCATGAGAAAGAAGGAAACTGCTATTTGTGGAAACATAGATGGATGTACCTTGAGGTGATTACGCTGAGTAAAATAAATCAGAGAAAGATAAATACTATATGATCTCACTTTTATAGGAAATATTAAAAAAGAAAAACAACCAGAACACAGAAACTAGGAGTAAAACTAGAGGATGGAGAGTGGGGGATATGATGAGATGTTGCTAAATGGATATGAGATTTCAGTTATAAGATGGATGTGTTAGGAATCTAATATGCAGGACAGTTGACTATAGTAAACAATACTCTGTCATACACTTGAAAGTTGCTAAGGGAGTATACCGTGAATGTTTTCATGCAGAAAAAAATTGTAAAAGTGTGATGTGATGGATATTGTTACAAAAAAACTTGTCACAAGCAAACTTATCACAAGCATTTTGTGAAATATGAAAAGTGACTCTTTGCAACTCCATGGACTGTAGCCTGCCAGGCTCCTCTGTCCATGGAATTCTCCAGGGATGAATACTGAAATGGGTAGCCATTCTCTTCTCCAGGGGATCTTCCTGACCCAGGAATCAAACCCAGGTCTCCTGTACTTCAGGCAGATTCTTTTACCCTCTGAATCACCAGGGGAGCCCCCTTGCAATATACACTTATATCAAATCATCATTATTGTACTCCTTAAACTTATACAATTTTATATGTTAATTATTTCTCAATGAAACTGGGAAAAATAAAAATAAAAAGACCAAACTTATTCAAAGTATGTTGTTTGTAAAAAACAATGTCAAACTATTATTATGCATTAGAAACACCACAGGGAAATCCCCATTTGTTTGAAGAATACTGAAATGGGTAACCTTTCCCTTTTTCAGGGGATCTTCCCAACCCAGAGATTGAACTCAAGTTTCCTGCATGGCAGATGGATTCTTTACCAGCTGAGCTACAAGGGAATCCCATTGAAAAATAAACATACTACTAAATCATTAGGAGAAGGTGATGACACCCCACTCCAGTACTTTTGCCTGGAAAATCCCATGGATGGAGAAACCTGGTGGGCTGCACTCCACGGGGTCACAATGAGTCGGACACGATTGAGCAACTTCACTTTCACTAAATCATTCATGGTAAAGTAAAAGAAAAAAAATACAGAAAACAGGAAATGTTTTGTAGTAAATATGAATGGAAGCATAACATATTCAAATTTGAATATGTGTATAAAGCAGAGAAAGTTCATAAAAAAACTATCACTCTTGTGGCATGGTGACGTGTGTGCTTAGTCATGTCTGACTCTGCAACCCCACAGACTGTAGCACACCAGGCTCCTCTGCCCACGGAATTTTCCTGGCAAGAATATAGAGTGGGTCACCATTTTCTACTCCAGGAAATGTTCCCTAACCCAGGGATCAAACCCATGTATTTTGCATCTCCTGTACTGGCAGGCAATCCTTTACCACCTGTGACCTTTACCATTGTGCCATGTGGGGAGGGTATCACTCTTGTAAATACCAACTATAAATTCTGGCTAAAATACAAAATTCAAGAACATGAGGGTTCTGCAGGAAAATGAAATGCATGTGGATTTTGGAAAGGAAGCTATCATTAGAAGTAATGACTAGCAAAACTGAATCGCCGATTTCTTTGACTTGGATCTACAGGCAGACTGAATCATAGTTGTATTTTACTGAGGCAGGTGAAGCTTTGAGAGAAAGCTCACCATCTTTCAGGACGTAGTAATAAGAGAAAGAAACCCAGAAAAGAGCCATTTGAGCATGAGAGAGAATCACTGGGTAAGACATAGCTGCAAAAGGAGAACCACTAACATATAAGGAGGTTAAAGTCACTCTAAACTAGAATGTAAACAGCTCTTCTACACAGGTGTAACAAAATCTACATCTGGGTTTGATTCTATGTTAATTGTCTATAAAAATCAAACACATCACCATTTGGAGGAATATAACAGTATACATAGTCCCCACAACATAATCTTTTACAATGATCAGGATTTAATCTAAAATGACTTGACATACTAAATATTACAAGATTCAAGAGATGTCAGCCCTGGTGTTACTTAGATGATGGAATTATCAAACAAAACTTTAAGAACACATTATAACTATGGTCAATGAGGTAAAGAAATGCAAACATTTATAATACATAAAATGATAAAAATAACAAAAAATAGAGTTTTTAATTGAAAATTTAAAAATTGAAATTTCCAATGACTAACACTAAAATTGAGTAAATTTCAAAACAGAATAAAGCAAAGAAAGAATTAAAAGATAAATTGACCCAAATTATCCAATCAAAGTGGGAAACAGTTCTAAAAAATGAATAAAAGCTATGAATCTGTAGGAGTATGTTAAAATGAAATGTACATGTACTTTGAAAACTAGAGAATGAGAGCAAGAGAAAGGGGCAGAAAATTAGTTATTATGGCTAAAAACTATCCAAAATTTGCAAAAGGCAAAAAAATTACAGATTCAAGAAGGTCAGTGAACCCAAAACAAAATAAATACCAAGAAAATTATTAGGCAAATTGCAGTCAAGCCATAGAAAATCAAAATGGAAAAAAAAATTCTTGAAAGCAGCTAGAGGAAAATGACATACATAGAAACAATTCAATTTTTTTTTGTTGTTTGATTTTTAAACAGAGTTTATTCTTAGCACATGGCTATCTATAGAGCCACACCACAATTTGTACAGCTGCACATGGGACTGAATGCACTCTCCCCTCCAAGACTGTGCCTCAGAATAAGACAACAATATCTCCATAACAATATTTTAAATAAATGAAGGGAAACTAACACGTGTCACATCTACCATCAAGGTCTACACATTTTTGAGAATTAAATAATCTTGTGAGGTCCACAGCGGCTACTCATTTATTCAGCTCAGTAAAAGCTTTTATGAGCTGCCTTAAGGAGGAAGGGGGAGGTAAGGAAGATAGGAAAAGGGTCTGTTTTCCTCTGCAGACTTCTCATTACAAACATGGTGAATCATAAAACAATGGAACATCATTAAAATATCTATCAACAAAGAAGGCAAAATTATGAGAATTTTAGGTCAGTTTAGTTGCTCAGTCATGTCTGACTCTTTGTGACCCCATGGTCTGCAGCACCCCAGGCTTCCCCTGGTCCATTACCAATTCTGGAAGCTTGCTGAAACTCATGTCCATCCTGTCGGTGATCCCATCCAACCATCTCATCCTTGGTCATCCCCTTCTCCTCCTGCCTTCCATCTTTCCCAGGATCAGGGTCTTTTCCAGTGAGTCAGTTCTTCACATCAGGTGAACAAAGTGTTGGAGTTTCAGCTTCAGTATCAATCCTTCCAATGAATATTCAGGACTGATTTCCTTTAGGATGGACTCGTTGGATCTCCTTGCACCCTTTTTAGGTAAAGGAAAACAAAAGCTACTATTCTCAATTGATTGACGTCCTAAGGAGTGAAGGGAAGTCGTTCAGTCGTGTCTGACTCTTTGCGACCCCATGGACTGTAGCCTACCAGGCTCCTCTGTCCATGGGATTTTCCAGGCAATAGTACTGGAGTGGATTGCCATTTCCTTCTCCAGAGGATCTTCCTGACCCAGGGATCAAACCTGGGTCTCCTGCATTGTAGACAGATGTTTTACAGTCTGAGCCACCAGGGAAGTGACTGACCTCTTAGGAATTCTAAATAGGTTACTTCTGACTGAAAAGAAATAATACCAACAGGAAGCAAGAGCTTAAATAAATGAAAATCTTATAAATATTTACTGTATATATACTTCTCTAGTAGCTCAGTTGGTAAAGAATCCACATGCAATGCAGGAGACCCTGATATGATCCCTGGATCGGGGAAGATCTCCTGGAGAAGACTCTAGTATTCTTGCCTGGGAAACCCCACATACAGATGAGCATGGCAGGCTACCATCCTTGGTGTCGGACAGGGCTTAGCAACTAAACCACCATCACTATTGTGTGTGTGTATATATATATACATACACACTATATATATATATATATATATACACACTATATATATATATATATAAGCAATTTCTGAACTATCCCTACAGTTTTAAAAATTACATTTACTGAGGTATATATATATATATATATATATATACACACACAATATATATATTTATAATATATTTGCAATATATATATTTAATATATTTATATAAATATATATTTACAATATATATATATATACACCTCAGTAAATATAATTTTTAAAACTGTAGGGATAGTTCAGAAATTGCTTAAAGGGTAATCACAGTCTGACATAGAGTGTCAAAAGAAAAAAAAATTCTTATGAGTTTAAAGTACATCTGTTAAAAAATAATAATAGATAAAGTACATCTGTTAAAATTGCCCATCTAATTTCTCAAGAGAATTTAGAGAGGACATGGAAACAAGAGATTTAAAAAAATTTTCTATCTACCAAGTGGATTTATACCCCTTAATATTACTGGAATTAAAGCTACAATTTAATGATATTTCAGATACTGTATTAGTCATCATACAGATGGTGTGTACATTACAGCCTGAGTGAATAGGTCCAATTTTCTCCAAGTGCAATTTCTTTATAATAGACTTATAAGCAAGAATGTAATGACTACTACATGGATAAAATAGCTATATTACAAAGGCTATCACAACATATGTTTTTGTAAGAAATGCTATCGAAAGAGAATGCTTGCTTTTTCTGCCAAAAAAAAAAAAAGTCCATAATTGCAAGATACAGATTATTTAGTAGTATAATAAATTTGGAAATTCACTATGTCCCCCATGATTTTATTCTTTGAATCTTTATGGTAACTGATTTATTAATAATCTTCAACAGGGTTTATCTTTACAGCAATGTTAATGAATAACTTCTACTTTAGTTTTCAGCATTTTCAAAAATACTTTATCACATTTTTTTGTCTTCATGGTTTCCAATAAATTATATTGAAATGTATGACTTCTACCTTATCTATTTAAATAGCTGAAGTGGAATTCAAAGTTTTATGAGTTTCTATTTTTCTATGGTTAGTCTACTTGACTGCAGTTTTCATTAATGGTTTAAATTATGCTATATATTTAAATATCTGAAATACTGTTTAAGGAAAAAAGATTAGATATCTTTCATCATAGTGGAAAAACTTTCTCTGAGGCATCTCCAAAGATGGAATGAAACACCTTGAAAGATGTTGAAGTTACATCATTATAAATGATTTAACACCATCTTGAAAACACCTGTAAAAACTCTGAATATGATAGTACGTACCAAATAAAATATTTGAAGCTACTGTGTTACTGATTTTAAAGTCTTTTTAACCTAATAGTCTATAGTTTTATAATGTAGCATTTGATATATCATTTTTAATACCTTCTAAAACTAAGGTGCTGGTTTACTTTAAACTCTTATGTACCAATTCAAAGCAAAATCTATTAAAATACTTGATGCTATATCAAGTTCTTTCAGTTATAGTCTCATATCCTTTTTTACTTTATGGATTACAATTTTTTCTAGAATTTAATTTCTATTTCCTTATTATATCTTCCCTTTCTCTTAAGTATCTCCTATTTTTTATTTTCTTAATACCTTAAATAAAACTCCTAGAGTCAAACATTTCTGTCAGTATAACTCAATGTAAGGCTGTCTTTGAGCCTAGTGGCTGGCAAATAGGGAATTATTAAATTTGTAAGTCTCATCCTTAAGGAATTTCACAATGGCTCTAATTTAATTCACCAAAGCCTATCACTTTGTTCCATAGGAAGCAGATTATGTTCAATAGTAAACAATTATTTATTAGAATATAGACATGCCCATTCATTTTCATATTATCTATGGCTATTGTTCGGCTACAATGGCAGAACTGAATAGTTGCAGCAGAGACATAGTTTACCCAAGGACTGAAATATTTACATCTGGACTTTTACAGAAAAGGCTTGCCAACTCTTTCTCAAAAGTAACCAATGGCATCTACTCCTTTAAACCAATGGGCAGTGTTTGTTTTGTTTTGTTTTTTAAATTGTGCTTTATTTTTGACCTTTATTGTAAGACTAAAATGCAGTAAGGATTTGAAGATAAGCATTAGAATTCTATATCAAGGGGATATTCCAAACTCTGACACTTGCTAGCTAAGTTGTTTGTTGAATCAGTTCCTTACCTTCTTTAAAATTTATAGTTGATATTTAAAATAGACAGTAACAACATTGACACAGATGGTTTTGAATATTGATGAAATTATGATCCTTATTCAGCTCATGGCTTGGTATACAGTAAAATCTTGGGAAATGCTATTGTGTTGTTAAACAAGGTCCCGGATGTTTGCTGAGTTTAGATGAGACTACTGTAGATCTCTCAAGTAATGAGAGATTACTTGATTAGATATTGAAGAACAGATTAAATCCTGGGCCTTAATCTCTCAAGCCAATACAAAATCTACTATAATTCCAAACTTTCTAGATCCAATTGCTGTATTTGGGGAAAATCTCACATTGATAACATTGATATCCAATTTAGACAATACATCTTCCCATCCTTTAATTCAATCACCTCATACCTTTTGTTCTTTCTTGAAACCTTTACCCTCCCCTACTCTTTAACTCTTACCTAATGTCCTCTCTTGTAGTTCACTTAAAAAAAGTTTTAAAAACTCATCTTCCCACCTAAATCCTAACTATTCTCACGTACAAGTTTTGTGTTAATTTCAGTGGTTAAAGAATCCATCTGCAAAACAGGAGACATGGGTTCAATCCCTGGGTTGGGAAGATCCCCTGGAGGAGGGCATGGCAACCCACTCCAGTATTCTTGCCTGGAGAATCCCATGGACAGAGGAACAAGGTGGGTTACAGTCCCTGGGGTTACAAAGATTCAGACAGTACTGAAGCCACTGAGAACAATACTCAATATGACCTGTCTGTGGCCAACCCTTCCCTTTGAAATTGGGATCCATTCCCTATCATCAACACAAGAATGTTGATACAGTGTTTAACACTCTCTCTATTGCTTTATTTTTTTTTTTGTTCTACATGAATCATTCCTATGAGCAGAGAAACATGGTGAGATTATGTCCCAATATAAGGAAAAACAAGTGCTTTAGTTCTCTATATCTCTTCACTATCACTTATTTTCTTCATAGTGCTTTTCATCCAAATCCCCCTAATTTTTATATATTCATCAACTTCAATTGTTTTGCCTCCTACTTTCTCTTAAACCCACTTCAATCGAACCTATGTGTCTAATTCCTATGATACATTTTATTGTTCATGATAATGTCCACTTTATGAAGTTCAGTAAATAATTTGCAGTACTTACAACATTCAGTTATGCAGCATTTGCTAGAGTTGATCATTTCCCCTTTCTTAAAGTATATTTTCCTTCACTTTATACAACACTGTACTCTCTTGGCTTCTTCCTGCCTCATTATGTGTTTTTTCTCATTTATTTTGCTGGATTATTTTCTTTTTAATTAGCAAGTAAAAGAATTTCCCAAGACTAACTCTTCAAGGACTCTGCTTGATTAAATATTTCTGGCTGCTTAATCTAAATAAGTTTCATGGATTGCTTTAAATACTAACCGTAGATTGAGTTTTTATCAAAAACTTTCTTATAGAGGACAATGATTAGATACTGCTTTAATGAAAACAAAATAATCTACACGAGTGATGGGAAGGGAAATTGTCACAAATCTATGCCATGTCTGCCATATTTATATTAAGCATCTTCCTTCTGATATCAATGAGCAAATCCAACCAGCATTTTCTCTAATATTTTCTAACTCACTAAATAAAAGTACTCAGTTACTCAGACCCCAAAGACCAAACAGAATTATCCTTGAATTGTCTTGTCTCTCATAGTCTATATCTCTCTGCACCTTAGCATGCTTTGTCATCCTAGTCTAGGCTAGATCCCTAATATTATCAGTTTTCTATAATTTTTATACTCTCATATTTGACCAAGCCAACATCACCTCCCTTAATGATCTAAGACAGCAGTCCCCAAAGTTTTGGGCACTGGGGCTTGGTTTCATGGAAGATAATTTTTCCACAAATAGGGGGAAGAGGAGATACGTCAGATGGTAATGCAAGCAATGGGGAGATAGCTATTGATTAAAAAATATTGCTTCAAAGAATAAAAGCTCTTTCATGACAAAAAGTATGGAGAGCATTCTGAGCACACTGTAATTAATGTTAAATATATCTGAAACATATTTTTTCAAACACCTCAGATTAAAGGGGAGAGAAAGCTTTAACTCAGCAGAGAAAATCAGACATTGGTAACACAAAACTGCGCAAAGATTTTTTTGTCTATTGTGAAAAATATATTATTTACTTAGTTTGCAAAATCTCTATTGGCAATTTAGTAAGACAATTTTGATACAAATAAATAATTTATCTTTTTATTAACCATGGTAACATAGTAATACCATGCCTTCAGAATGATCATATTACTCATCTGCATTGACAAAAGATGTAGACAGGAAACCCCATTCTTTGTATGACATAAATATCCTTGGCCCTAAATACCCTATTGCTTTCCACTGTCTTTTGTACATATATATTCAAAATGAATCTTCCTGTGACATAAATTCCTTCATTAGTGTGACCTGCTGTTTAATATTCCTAATTCATCATAGTTATTTTCCTTTTCAACATTTTATCTACTTATAGGAGACAAGATGTCAAAGTATGTAATCCCTATAAGCCTTATTTTTCCGAATCCATCATGCATGCCATTACTGTCAAGATTGTTTATAATAATACTTGAATTATTGTAATCATAAAAATAAACCTGCTTTCTAAGACCTCTGAAAAGGAAAGTAGGTCACCATAATTCATTATCTTAAAAAAAATTAGTTTGACCCACTGAGATAAAGAAAAATAAGGACGTTTACAGGTATATAATCAATCACATCCTTGAATTTCACTTTTACAGCTTGTAATAAGTAACTAATGAAAATAAAACTATAAGGAGGGATGTTCATGTATAATTATATAATTTTATATAGTTCATCTATTCTTTAGGATCCTACAAACTATTCTACATGTTCCAGTTCCACATTTCCAGTTCTTTACCAAAATATATTATTGCACAATCTGTTGTGCCCTCCAGTTCAACACGTTTAAATTAGACTCATATTGAATACCCATGGCCAGAATCTCTGACCTTCCTCCTTTATGGAATTATTATATGTCTCTAGTCAATCAAGCTCAAAATTATAAATTATTCTAAAATTCTTTCATCTTAATAGGTAATATTTTACTAAGTAACATGAAATATTTAACTTATCTATTAGCTCTGCCTTGTTTCCTATTCCTGTGGCTAATTTTCCAATCCAAGCTATTTTCATATTTCTAGACTAATGCATGAAGAGGAACTAAAAAGCCTCTTGATGAAAGTGAAAGAGGAGAGGGGAAAAGTTGGCTTAAAGCTCAACATTCAGAAAACGAAGATCATGTCATCTGGTCCCATCAATCCATGGGAATACATGGGGAAACAGTGGAAACAGTGTCAGACTTTATTTTGGGGGGCTCCAAAATCACTGCAGATGGTAACTGCAGCCATGAAATTAAAAGACGCTTACTCCTTGGAAGAAAAGTTATGACCAACCTAGATAGCATATTCAAAAGCAGAGACAATAGTTTTCTGACTAAGGTCCGTCTAGTCAAGGCTATGGTTTTTCCTGTGGTCATGTATGGATGTGAGAGTTGGACTGTGAAGAAGGCTGAGCACCGAAGAATGGATGCTTTTGAACTGCGGTGTTGGAGAAGACTCTTCAGAGTCCCTTGGACTACAAGGAGATCCAACCAGTCCATCCTGAAGGAGATCAGTCCTGGGATTTCTTTGGAGGGAATGATGCTAAAGCTGAAGCTCCAGTACTTTGGCCACCTCATGCGAAGAGTTGACTCATTGGAAAAGACTCTGATGCTGGGAGGGATTGGGGGCAGGAGGAGAAGGGGACGACAGAAGATGAGATGGCTGGATGGCATCACTGACTGGATGGACGTGAATCTGAATGAATTCCAGGAGTTGGTGATGAACAGGGAGGCCTGGCATGCTGCGATTCATGGGGTTTCAGAGTCGGACACGACTGAGTGACTGAACTGAGACTAATGCAAGTCTCTAATTGTTTTCTTGCCTCTAGCTTTCCTCCAATCTTCTCTGTACAATAATAATAATTAAAAAAATATATTTCTAAAGGGCAGGTTTTTATTTCATATTTTCTCAACTAAGAGAATATAATGAATAAATAAGGTTCAGACTCTTCTGGCTGAGATTAAACTGCGTTTATATTTAAAAATTTTTTTCTTCTAAGTTTTATTTGTAACCAGTGCGCTTTCACCAACAATACTATCTAGGTCAACATGCTCTCCTAATCCCTTAATACTTCTTGAAAGCCATCTATATTTAGTATCATGTTTTTCAGTGATTATTAGAATATAACACTAAAATAAACCTCAGAAAAATACATTCCTCTTATTCACTAACACTTAACATCCTTAACGTTTGGAAATTGGCTGTGTTTCATAATATTATGCACATCACCCATCAGAGTTCCTTGAGCATATTTGAAAACTGAAATTTTGTTAGGTGAGACAAAATGATATATGTGTTATTAGAATTTGCTTTTAAATATTTTGAGGAGTTTTGATGTTTAACCAAAGACTAGATTTCTCTAAAGTAAAACTATGGACACTGTAGATTTGTTAAAATTATCTGATGGAGAAATTATATGTCGAAATATAGTAAGGCTATATGAAATATTCTTTTCATTGTGCCCATATTAGCATATGAAACAGAAGCTACACTGTTAAAACTAGAATTTTTAATAAGAAAACTAAATTTTTGAAACATACACTATCACATTTCAATCATGTATTATTATATCCCAGTAAATTACTATTTCTAAATATAATTTGTGTACATATAATTTTGGAGAAAATATAGCACAGTATAATATGCCATATAAATGGAAAGTTAGAATATTTAATTGCTAGAATTAAATTTATTTCATCAATTGCTTGATTTCTAGCAATATATAGCTTTTTAAATAAAACTACTAAAGTAGGGGTCATTTCAAAACGTAAGTTTTTTCTATTGAATTTACAAAAACTCTTGGAGCTATTTCAGATGCATATCTGAGACACAAGAAAATTGTTTTTGCTTATGTAGGTCACATTATTAGATTTAAATTTAATTTTTAGAATATGTTCTAGAAAATGGAAACAAAGTATTTCATTACAAAATAGTATATGACATACATCTTGTCTGGGAATTATTACAAGTCTGCGATGTATAAAATAGACAAATATTCTCAAAATAGAATATCACCACCAGGGATGGAATCACTTGGTGTTTTTTAGTGATAGTGAAGACAATTTCATGTTTTGATTATGATCACTTTTTAACATCCTAAATATTTCAGTAAAAAATATATTATCTTCTCTTACTACCTATGAGAATATCCATTAGATGATAGCAGTATGTTTTCTTCAAAAGTATGAAAAACTGCCAGTGCTTTGAGAAACTGACCTTCCAGTTTTGTAAGGATCAGAGACTGTATCTTTAGGCTACTTTAGTAAATGAGCCCCAAGCACAAAGTATAATGTTAGTAAGTGCTAAATAAATATGTGTCAAAATATGAATGATCAAAAAACCCAAATGACACTAAGAGAATTGATAACATATATAAATAAATGCATAAATAACTGACATAGATGGACTTGTTTTAAATGCTGCTATTACCAATAATACATTTTTCTTCTGATTTCATTTCTGAGTCTATGATCTTAGCATGTCTAACCTCATTACAACTCCCCTGCCTAATTCCTCTATTCTCGCCATCACCCTTAGTCTGATCGATTGAAGTGAACTTTTTTCCCACCAAATATTCAGCAAGACATGAAATATATATTCCAGAAGTTCCCCAAAAGTAAAACTTCAACTTGTTGCACTCTGACAACTTGCTGCTTTAATATTTATAACTACTTATATAGGATCATATATAAATAGTTTGTATATTTATATTATAAATTTAATATAAATGTAATATTTAAATATTATAATTTTAATATTATTTAATATTATTATATATTAATATATTATATATTATTATAATTATATATTATATATAATAAAATTGTATTATATTATATATTATAAATAGTGTATATATATATATATGATTATAAATAGTTATAAATATTAAAGTAGCAAGTTGCCAGAAGGTAACAAGTTGAAGTTTTACTTTTGGGGAACTTCTGGAATATATAAGTAATCTATAGCTAAATTAGGGGCTTCCCTGGTGGCTCAGACGGTAAAGCGTCTGTCTGCAATACAGGAGACCTGTGTTCGTAATATTACAAATTGTAATATTACAATGTAGAAAGATGTAAGTTTCATGATAATGATAGCGAAAGGAAAAGGAAGAATGGAGCTATATAAGAGAAACTTTTCTTATACTACTGAACTTAATTAATATTAAACCAACTAAATGTTGCTGCTGCTGCTGCGGCTAAGTCGCTTCAGTCGTGTTCGACTCTGTGCGACCCCATAGACGGCAGCCCACCAGGGTGCCCCGTCGCTGGTATTCTCCAGGCAAGAACATTGGAGTGGGTTGCCATTTCCTTCTCCAATGCATGAAAGTGAAAAGTGAAAGTGAAGTCGCACACGTTAATTATAATCCCTAGGTAAGCACTACAGAAATAACAAAAAAATACGAAAGAAGAAAAAAATTATATATGGGATAATAAGAGGATTCAAATGATATTGGGCTGGCCAAAAAGTTCATTTGGGTTTCTCTGTAACACCTTATGGAAAAAGTCAAATGACATTTTTGGTCAACCCAATACGTTAGAAAAGATTGATATAGCAAAAATAAAACAGTATTGGAAGAATAGAGGAACAAAAAAGACATTAAAATATATAAAATAATAGTAAAGTAACAGAAAAATTGTAACATAATTACATTAAATGCAAAAGGATTGAGCACGTGAATGAAAAAAGTAGAAAACTGCTGGAATTGGGATAAACAAATATGATCCAAATATAAACTATCTATAAAAGATGCAGTTTACATCCAAAAGTACAAATAGGTTGAAAAGAATGAAGTGTCCCACAAGTTTGTAATTATCATGAGATTAAAATACATTCATCAGATGAGTACATTTTTCTCAACCCTGTATGCTTGTATACAGCAGATGTACTGTTTCCAAACTTACGCTATTTCTATCTCCAAACTTCCACTCTCCATTTTATTAAAATATAATTCCATTAGAAACAATATTAAGAATTACAATGATTTAACTACATTGTATTTTTTTCAAAATAATTGTAATAATTTCTAAAGAAAGTCTTCAAACAAACTTCAACATCACTCATTCTGACAGCTTCTTTCTAAATCATACGCGTATACAGAGAAACTTCAGAGAACTTCTGACTACCAACCCACATTTCAATGGACTTCATACTAAAACGACCCAGAGAGATGTTATGGGGAGGGGAGGTGGGAGGGGGTTCATGTTTGGGAACGCATGTAAGAATTAAAGATTTTAAAATTTAAAAAATAAAAAACTAAAAAAAAAAAAAAAAGGATTCCAAATGACAACTAGCACTCTACCAAAACTATACATATACTTTACTTTTTTGATTCTTTTGATAAACAAGTTATGTCAAAACCTTGCTCATCCCTCCTGTTCAGTTCCTACCTAGAGTTGAACCGGCAACTGGCAATACACACTAAGTAGATAATTATCAGAATACATTTGTGAGTCAATCAGTAACGATTTCTCCCCTGGTTACAATCTATCAATGACTTAAAACCGTTATAAAACAGAGTCTCCATATTTAAGGATTAAGGGAAATGAGCTTGCTTACTTATTGAAATTATTCTTTCTGTTTATGTTCAGTGAAGGAAGTCTGCTGTCTTTGTTCTTTGGAAATAACAAAGCTTGAATTCTACATATGACTTAATAATTGTGAGCTGATACGGGCTTGGTCTCAAGCTGCTTCTCTTTTTCTTGGAAGCCACAATATAGGTCACTTTGCCTGTGCACATTTGTGTTTGAGCTCTCTCATTCTGAAAACTTTTATTCAAAACACTCTTCTAGACATGGAACATTTTAACTCCTTCCCTACTGGAGGAAGTGTGAAACCTTTGTTGAACATGGATTCAGACATTGGCATACATTTCTTGTATTCTACTTATGAATCCATCCTTAATTGTGTTTTATAACTAATCTGCTAGAGTTCATTTTAGTTATGGAATTTCAGCCTCTTACAATGAGAGCAAAAATTTTTTAAAAATATAAAACATATATATTTCCTGAGCTAAACAATTTCAGGTCACAGGTTAAAAATATTGATTAATAATGTCTGAGTTTCAAAAACTTTTTTAGTATACAGCAAAACAATATAAATTATTTAAGTTCATTTTAATCAATAAACTTTCTTCTTCAATCCTCTTATTCAATGTTTTAGTTAAAATTTCTAGATAGAACATATAAACACTAAAGGCTGAAATATTTCCTCACAGAAACTGTCATCAGTATGAAATATTTATGACACAATAATTTTTCTTGAAAATCATGGGTAATAAAAAAAACAGTCTAACTTTCAAGAATTAAAAAAGCACACAGCTTTAATTTTGATTATGAATATGTTTTTGACATATTTCAACATTTTACCTTCACTGGTGTAAAGTAGAATATATGAAGTTAAACTCAACTTTCAAAAGTATGAATTCAAATATCTAATATTTTTAGAAATGTTTCTGCATGATTATCCTATCCTAAAAATGTTGAGCATAATTAAAGGTGTTGAGGGATAACGCAAATACATTCTGTGTTTACCTTCAATTTTACATGAAATTTCCATGCAACTAACATACCCTGAGTGTTTAAATAGTGCCATTCTCAAAATAAACCATATTGTGACTGTTAGTTCCCTATTCCTATCCAATCTTTTCCACTTTCTATGGTAAGCCTGATTTTGTTTGTAAAGTGAAAGTCACTTAGTCATGTCAGACTCTTTGAGACCCCATAGACTACATACACAGTTGATGGAATTCTCTAGACCAGAATACTGGAGTAGGTAACCTTTCCCTTCTCCAGGGGATCTTCCCAACCGAGGGATCGAACTCAGGTGTCCTACATTTCAGGCGGATTCTTTCCCAGTTGATTTTGTTTGGGAGACATTAAACACAAAAATAACATTTTTTTAGCCTCACTTATAGTTAGTGATGACTATATGTCATATTTCAAGACAGTGGCATATAACAGTGATTTCTGATTTCTGGTATAACTTTCTAGGAAATATTTAAGAGAGATAGGTAAATTACAGTTTATAGCACCTCCAGATGCAATGCAAATGCAAATTCTTTCTAGGGGAAAAAAAAGTCAAGCAAATCCATTAGATTGAGTTTAGCTAAGTATTATCTAAACACAAAACAAAACAATAACCCTACAAACACAAAACTAAGAGCAAGTTTCAAAGGAAATTATTCAAAATCCTGTCTCCAAAGACATCAAGTATTGGACTTTAAAAAACAAATAGAATATAAATGACCATAAATATGCATTATCTAGATAAATAAAATATGATTAAAATTGACAAAGAAACAAGATGTCATTATACATAACCAGGCAGACTCCGAGAAGGCAATGGCACCCCACTCCAGTACTCTTTTGCCTGGAAAAATCCCATGGACGGAGGAGCCTGGTAGGCTGCAGTCCATGGGGTCGCTAAGAGTCCGCCAGGACTGAGTGACTTCACTTTCACTTTTCACTTTCATGCATTGGAGAAGGAAATGGCAACCCACTCCAGTGTTCTTGCCTGGAGAATCCCAGGGATGGGGGAGCCTGGTGGGCTGCCATCTATGGGGTCGTACAGAGTCGGGCACGACTGAAGCAACTTAGCAGCAGCAGCAAGCAGACTTTTGAAATTAATTTTTGGAAATGAAAAATATAAGCATTATCATTAAAAAGTTGAGGGATGCCTTATATAGCAAAATGAACCCAACTGAAGAGAATGTTTACAAACTTGAAGATAGATTGGAATATGTTGCTCATAATGCAGCATAGAAAGACAGGGAGATATAAAATATGAATAGACAAATATGATTCAAAGTTAAATGCCAGAAGACAACGGAATTTTTTCTTTGATTTGTCAAAATCTTATGGTTAGCCATGCAGTCCTTCAAATGTAAAGGATAGGGATGAGAATCTGACCTTTGAGAAATCTGAAGGCAAGAGTGTGTGACTAAAATTGCCTTCCCTGATGTCAGAGGAAAGAGAGAGAGAAAAGAAAAAAAAAAAAAACAAAAACAAAAACCTTTTACAAAGAACCTGTATTTCTAAAATTTGGAGAAAGATGGTGGGTTAGCTTCTCATAGATGAGTGTGGAGCCAACCAAAAAAAAAAAAAAAAAAAAAAAAAGAGCTGAAACAGATCCATTTAGGGAAAAAACTGAAAGGCAAAAACTGCTGGAAGAACAAGGTAAGCCTTGAAAGGAGTAAATCACTGGAGACCAATAGTTAAAGAGGAAATTTTAAGTCTGAGAAGGTTTTACTCTACATGAAGGGAACGTCTGAAGAAAAAGTCTGAATGGAGTAGGTATGTCCAAACAAACAGAAGAAAGAGAGAATCAAAAACTGTGAAATGAAGGTACAGAAGGAAGCAGCAGATTAAGGTAATGTACACCCATGGTGGATTCATGTCAATGTATGGCAAAACCAATACAGTATTGTAAAATAAAATCAAGTAAAAATAAAAATTTAATTTAAAAAAAAAAGAATGCTTTGGCTTTCTTCTTGCTTCCTCTCTTTTTGAGCTCTAGCTCTCAAGGTTCTAAAACAATGATAGTGGAGAAAAATGTGGAGCATACAAGTCTTTCCCACTGCAAGTGTTTCAGACGAGGTAAAACTGAACTGGAAAAGGTTATAAGTTATAAAATGAATGAAAGTTTGAAGTTCTGTAATTGTTCTGTTTAGACTGGAGTTTTATTAAGAGCTTATTGTTTGAATATTGTTAAATATTTTTTCAATAAAAGTCAGGGAAATACTTTTATAAAAGATGCCAATAGCAACTAGAGAAAAAGAATCAACTACTTTCTGCCTATCCCCTATCTAGTCAACCTGCTGTAATAAGCTGGTTTTATTGTACATTGCCCATACCTTGTTGGGCTTCCGAAGTTGGTGGGAGTGCAGAGAGTGGCTGGGGCAAAAGAAAGCAACAATCCAACCTCTCTTTAGTCTTTTAAAGTTAGTAACCGTATTTTAATCATTTGTTTACTCTGTGACTACAGATTCTTTCTGCTTTAATTTACACATTCTAACAAAACAGCAGTGGCATGTTTTAGTCAATCATTTCTGTTTAAACTTTATCACAACAAAAGCAAAAGAGCTGTTATTTAAAATGAATGAAATATCATTATTTTTCAAAATTACTTTTAATGATTTTCTTTACCATTCCACAATTTAGAATTGTTATTTGAAGGAGAATTTTAATGATTTTTTTACAGCTATCAAACTGACGTATTTGTGGTAGAAAAATTGGAAAGAACTGAAAAGCAAACAGTTGTAATTTCCCACTGGTTTTAATTTTACCCACCAGAAATATGCAACCTTAAGGGTCTCAGAATAAACGCTCCTCAAGTTTGAAGAGAACATTTTTTTGTACAGTCATATAAGAGTATTGTCGGGCTTCCCGGGTGGTACTAGTGGTAAAGAACCTGCCTCTCAATGCAGGAGATAGAAGAGACTCGCCAGGCTCCTCTGTCCATGGAATTCTCCAAGCAAGAATGCTGGGATGGGTTGCCGTGCCCTCCTCCAGGGGATCATCTCGACCCAGGGGTTGAACCCATATCTCCTGCAGCTCCTGCATTGCAGGTGGATTCTTTACCACTGATCCACCCAGGAAGCCTGGCCTACATCCACTGTGTTTCAGAAAGTCACTTTTCATATATGACAAAATGCTTGTGACAAGTTTAGTTAACCATATCTATCCCCAAACTGATCCATGCAAAACTGATCTTCCTGCATTTGCTGTTTCTATTGATGATACTGCCCTCTACTTGGCTGCCCTTATCTGCAAATTTAGATATCCTCTACTCCATTCTTCCAATGCCATATTTAATTAATTACCAAGTTCTGTTGATACGTAACTATCTCTCAGATCATTTTTGAATTTTTGTTCCGTGTCAGTTTCCAAACAATCATTTTGCTTCCTGTCTCTGGTTAGCAGACAAAATCAGCAATAAGAAACTACTTTGATTTCCCATTAACATCCCTTTGCATATACTGTTGCTCTTCCTAAACTGCCCTTCCTTTTTCTACCTGTTGGTTTTTGTTTATCTCCAAATTCTACTTCAAGCGTTATTCCCTCCACCTTTCACTTACAAAGGAAACCGATGACTTTTCCCTGTTATCTTTGGGCTTTTCACATACTCTCAGAAAATGCAACAATAGAGGATAGTAGCATATTCAGTGACTTCATGATCTATGTTTCCTTATCTCTCTGACCAGACACAGACTGAAAATTTGGAAGACATAGTGTATTTTCCTCCCAACTACTACCATACAGAAGCATATTCTTATAGGCTAGCCCTGGATTTCAATCTACTGCTTTCTTTTCCTTTACAAATTGTATTTGTCCAGGTTTAAAAGCTGAACCAAAATTTTTAGGTAACAAATAAATATATGTGCATTTACAAAGTTCTTTCACTCCTTTCTATTCCACTTGCTAATATCTAGCTCAACACCAAATTTGATGAAAACTAGTAGTAACATATTTTGTGAAACATAATCCCAAATATATTGTCAAATAGCTGCTCTGAAATCAGACATAAGTACTGTATTTTCTTATATTTCCAAGCACAATTTCTCCTAAACTTATGAAGCATTCTGTGATGTTTCCTTACTTGTTATTTTAGATCAAATATATCACTCTGTCAGAAATAACAGAACTCCAGCAAATCCTTGCAGATATCTAATAGTTTCAGTTTAGTTAGTTTAATTTAGTTATAATTGACAGGCTTAATTTCTTTTAAGCTTCAGCTTTTGCACCTTCTCTTTTCTTTTTAAAATAATGTTTTGCATTTTATGTGGTTTAGAGTTGTGAAATGTTTCCACTTATATTTTGACTTTCTCTTTCTCCAATATTAAATCACATTGAAAATATTGCCAATGGTTAACATAAACAGCTAGGAAAATATTAAATTTAGTGAAGTGTTCCTTCTTCCTTTGGAATATTTCAAGACATTCTCTAATTCCTGAGGATCTATTATTGCTTTCAAAACTATGAATGTTACAACTTAGAAGGAGGAAGCCATGTCATGTCAACAGAATTCCCCAAACTTCAGTTTTCTGCCTCCTCCATTTTCAGTGATTGAACTGAGAAATATAGTTAATGGCATTTACCAATTTCTGGACTGGTTTTGACATGCCTATATTTCAAAGCTCTTTTGAATCTGGCTTATTTTACTGTAAGAGTAAACATGTAAAAATATTTTCCTCATTCAATGCCCAGCTATGTTTAGAAAGTTTATTTTTTAGTTACACTGATTATTTTTGACCTTTTTTTTTTTCTTGTAACATCAGGCTAACCTCTGTTCCTCATAATTCTATCTAAAAATCTAATTCAATATTTTATGGCTTTCCTTATCTATTTTCATAGATCAAGACATACTTTTTATAGTATACAATTGTGTTTCTGACAGTCTTCTGTTACTAATTCTTTCACTGTTAACAGGTATTTTTTCATTTCATTTTCTCTTCCCTTTTCACACAGTTCCTCCTATAATACAGTCTCAAATGAAAACTTTCTCTCTTTTTAAAACCTAACTGCAGCCATTTCCACTGCAGGACCATTTTCACTTCCTTTCCCACCCACCTCCATCATTTTTAGGAAGACTCAGGGCAGAACTTTTGGATAGACAAGGTCAATGGATACTAAGAGGACTAGTATTTCCCCAGTTGTATTTCTCACTCACCAGTTAGAAAAGAAAAAAAGAAAAAAAAAGATTGCTAGAAGAGAGATTAGTCTTTCCTCAAGGTATTGGTTATCTACAGCTTTGTTACAAAAATGTGACAAATTTAAGCACTTAAAACCACATGTGTTATCTCATAGTATCTGTGGATCAGGCTTCTGGGCACTGTTTACTTCAGTCCTTTCTTCCAGATCTCACCAAGTTGCAATCATTGTGTCCATCAAAACTAGAGTCTAATCAAAGGTTTGATTTTGGAAAGAGTTGCTCCTTGCTGGGCAAAGATTATTTCCTTCTTCCTGGCTGTTGGTCATAGGCTATCCTCAGTTCCTTGCCATATGACCTTTTCCACATGGATGCTCACATTAGGCCAGTTTATTTCTTTCTTTCTTTTTTTTTTTTTTTCTTTTTAGGCCAGTTTGTTTCTTAAAAGCAGGTGAGGGAGAAAGGTTTTCCTTGAAACATGGGTGACAAGCTCATGTACTGTAATCAAGTTCACATCATCACATACATCCTCTCTTCTTCACAATATTCTATTATTAATAAAAACAATACACAGGTCCTAACCATGACAGTGTGATCACTCACCTAGAGCCAGACATCCTGGAATGTGAAGTCAAGAGGACTTTAGGAAGCATCACTACAAACAAAGCTAGTGGAGGCGATGGAATTCCAGTTGAGCTATTTCAAATCCTGAAAGATGATGCTGTGAAAGTGCTACACTCAATATTCCAGCAAATTTGGAAAACTCAGCAGTGGCTACAGGACTGGAAAAGGCAGTTTTCATTTTAATCCCAAAAAAGGCAATGCCAAAGAATGTTCAAACTACTGGAGAGTTGCATTCATCTCACACATTAGCAAAGTAATGCTCAAAATTATCTAAGCTAGGTTTCAACGTGTGTAAACTAAGAACTTACAGATGTTCAAGCTGGATTTAGAAAAGGCAGGGAAACCAGAGATCAAATTGCCAACATACATTGGATCATAGAAAAAGCAAGAGAATTTCAGAAAAACATCTAATTCTTCTTCATTGACTATGCTGTGTTATCTCAACAAACTATGAAAAATTCTTCAAGAGACGGGAATACCACCTTACCTGCCTTCTGAGATATCTGCATGCAGGTGAAGAACTTATAGTTAGAACTGGACATGGAACAATAGACTGGTCCCAAATCAGGAAAGGAGTACATTAAGGCTGTTTATTGTCATCTTGCTTATTTAACTTATATGCAGAGTACATCATGAGAAATGCTGGGCTGGATGAAGCACAAGCTGGAATCTAGAATGCCAACAGAAGCATCAATAACCTCAGATAGGCAAATGACACCACCCTTCTGGCAGAAAGCAACTAGGAACTAAAGGGCCTCTTGATGAAAGTGAAGGAGAAGAGTGAAAAACTTTGCTTAAAATTCAACATTCAGAAAATGAAGATCATGGCATCTGGTCCCATCACTTCATGGGAAATAGATGGGGAAACAGTGGAAACAGTGAGAGAATTTATTTTGGGGGGCTCCAAAATTACTGCAGATTGTGACTGTAGCCATAAAATAATTAAAAGATGCTTGCTCCTTGAAAGAAAAGCTCTGACCAACCTAGACAGCATATTAAAAAGCAGACACATTACTTTATCAACAAAGGTCTGTCTAGTCAAAGCTATGGTTTTCCAGTAGTCATGTATGGATGTGAGAGTTGGACTATAAAGAAAGCTAAGCACCGAAGAATTGATGCTTTTGAACTGTGGTGTTGGAGAAGACTCTTGACAGTCCCTTGGACTGCAAGGAGATCAAACTAGTCAATCCTAAAAGAAATAAGTCACAAATATTCATTGGGAAAACTGATGCTGAAACTCCAATACTTTGGCCACCTGATGAAAAAACTGATTCTCTGGAAAAGACCCTGATGCTGGGAAAGATTGAAAGCAGGAGGAGAAGAGGATGACAGAGGATGGGATGGTTGGATGACATCACTGACTCAGTGAATGTGAGTTTGATCAAGCTCTGGGAGTTGTTGATGGACAGTAAAGCTTGATGCGCTGCAGTCCATGAGGTCACAAAGGGTCGGACACACCTGAGTGACTGAACTGACAGGTCCTATCAAAGCTCAGGGTGAGAGAATTTCACATGAACTTCAAGACCAAGCAGTAGAAGGTGCTACTACCTTCTACTGGGGACCACCTTTGAGCCTATCCACCACAATGGATACAGTAAAATTTCTGGGTATTAGCACTCTGGGCTTCCCTCCTAGCTCAGTTGGTAGTAAGTCTGCCTTCAAAGCAGGAGACCCAGGTTCAATTCCTGGTTGTTTCCTTTGGAGGAGGAAATGGCAACCCACTCCAGTATTCTTACCTGGAGAATCCAACAGACAGAGGAGTCTGGCAGGTTATAGTCCATGGGAACACAAGAACAGACACAAGAACAGACTTAGCGACTAAAATGAACCACCACCAAAGTTCTGGGATTTTTAAAATAGTTTCTCTTTGATTCTGTTTGCCTATCTGGTGATAAAAATAGTGATTCACAGAAATCACTATTACAAATTACTATTACTATTACAAATTACTCCTGGAATTTGGGAGTAATACCTGCGGGCTCAGATGGTAAAGAATATGCCTGCAATGCAGGAGACGTGGGTCTGATCCCTGGGTCAGGAAAATCCCTTGGAGAAGGGAATGGCTCCCCACCCCACTGAAGCCTTCTGGGCTCTGTCCAAAGAAGTCCATGGAGAGAGGAGCCTGGCAGGCTACAGTCCATGGAGTCACAAAGAGTTGGACACTACTGAGCAACTAACACTCACTTTTTCACTTGAACAAGAGCTGGCTCATTCTTCCTATAGAGATTTCAGAATGTAAGAGGCTTGCTACTCTTGAAAGAACATTACCATTCTGGTCCCTCATGGCTCAAAGAGAGAAAGAGAAACAATCCCTGATAATTCAATGGAAAGGAAGAAGACATTAGCTAAGAAGGAAGAGTTTTAGGACTTGCTAGGCATTTGCCTGAGAAAGCAATGCTAAATATATTCAGCGAAGACAGAATATGTATCCCTATAGCCACTATCATCAGTATGGAAACCGAATAGGTAACACCTCCAGCAGCTGGAAAAGCAAAGTAATGTCCCTCAAAAGCCACACAAGTCCCTGATTCTTCCATGAACCATCATCTTAGTTAAGAAGTTTCTTCCACTATTTTATTATCCTCATTGCAAGAATCCTTCTGGGGCTTGAGGGTCAGGAATAATCAGGAGAAGAGAAAATGCTTGGGAAAATGAATGGTAAGAGTATAAGAGTTGGATACATTTCACTGAATGGTTACCAAATTAAATTTGAAAATTAAAATGAAATTTTAATAAGCATAGTGGTTTAAAATTGCTGTACTGAGAACATTTTACCAAACAACAACATTAAATTGTGGATAATTTCACCCCTATTAAACAGGAGGAAAAAACTTAAGGGTTTGTTAAAGAATGGAGTTTTAAGAATAAAAAATATTCATATTTATTTTAAGTAGTTCTTTTCATCAATTTTGATATAAATCTATGACTTTCAAATTAACCTATGATTTAGTGATCATATATTTGTTTTCTCTGTTTTTCAAAGCCACAAATTTATGCTGATATAAAAATCTCTTTGGTGTATCTTCATTAGACACAGATATACATAAGTATAAAGAATATTCATTTGACTCTATGTATTCATAGCTGCTCTCACGCCACAAATATACTTGTGATAGGCTTTCTTTACTCCAAAAAATATAATTAATTATGAGATATTAATAACTTTATTATATTCAGCCTTATTTCATATTCAAATAATCACACTGGAAATCTCATGAATAGCAATGAAGTTGATCTCTTTAAATAGGAAGTTGTCATCGGAGGAAGTGACAAAATTCTAAATATGTTAAGATACTTTACTTTCATCCTCCTTGATAATATTAAGCCAATGCAGATAGCCTGGAATAAAAAAGAAAAATACAATACTGTATTTCTTGAATTCAATCATGTTTCTTCCAATACTTCTTTTAAATATATCCATACATTTCTAGAATTTTCAGCATGTTCTCCCATACCTAAGCACTTGTGAAGGCATTACTAATATCCATCAAATCATCCAGAGGTTCACTTGTTATTATTTCCCCTGAATGTGGTCAGATAAAGGATTGCCTTTAGATGTTCTAGTGACTTATATGTTCTCCCTGTATGGCTATTTTTCTTTCTCAAGTTATCTTTTCCACCTCTTTGGTTAGAAGAAAATCAACAGATAGCTAAGGAATCATGAGAAAGATCAGCTTTCTGCTTATTCTATTCTACATTTTCACACACTCACACTGCCAGCTGTTTCCACATCTTACTTCTTAGTTTGGATTTTTACTATAATGTGCCTACAACTGTTGCAGGAAAATGAGTCCCAGGCTCTATCCTCTCCCTCTTGAACAGGAGGATTTGCCAATGTTCCTTCTCAACTTCTCCATCTCACACCTTTTTCTTTTCTTCCCAAAATCATCTTTCAGTGTTTAAATATTATTTACTATTACTGTTGGCTATTATTTATCTTTTTTTATTTATTTTCTCACAGGTGGTACTTAAGTCTTTCCAAAAGAGTAACAGAAAATTTAATTCCAATATTTTAAAGAAGAACAATTTAGGCATAGAAAAATAGTTTATTCTACAATGTTTCTTAACTAGCAAGACCAGGTGCAAATCATAGATTCTTGAATCCTCAGTTCCATTCAATTTTAATTTGTCTGGGCTAGTTCCCTCCTCATGATACTTCACAGCATTCCTGTGAGAAAGCTGGATTACAAGCAATATGACAGCCATTTCCAAACAGAGGAGTTGAAGCAAAGGAGTCAATTAACCTGTGATTGGAGAAACCACAGAGAATAGAATATTCAATCAACCAGACCATACCATCACAGTAGGTAAGAGTGAATTCTGATTAGCAAGAAAATTGGAATGAATTTTATAGCAAGAACCTCATTAATTCATACTAATTAGAAGCCAAAAAATAAAGTTTTTTGAAGAGTGTGAATATAGAGAATGCTAAGATTAATTAAGGCTTATTTATGAGTATTATTGCACCAAAAGGAAACACTTGTCTAATGAAGGTCAGCAGATTTAGGAAGCCAAACAAACACATCTTTCTTTCTTGTAAATTGAAATAGGAGAAATATGGATTATGTAATTAGGTACTGAATTTCTCAGGGTATGTAACATAAAGGTCTACCCTGGCACCACTGGCAAGTCAGAGCACTGAACAGAGAAGGTAGAACAGAACAGAAATAACAAGTTAGTCTCAAAAAATGAAAAAAAGTAAACTTCTTCCCTAGTTTCTTTTAGTATGAAAATGTAAAGAGTGATTCTTTCCTTAACTAATAAGTTTTGTTTAAGCACTAATCATGTAATCTTTAGTCTTTAAAATGGGGCGGGGTGGGGAGGTGTTTAGAGTCGTCAAGAATGTTTTTGTATAAACCACTGGCCAAATTTCCAAAATATAGTAATTTTCTAAAACATGGTAATTTTTCTCCCCTTTATTGTTATAAATAGATTTTTTTTCTCTTCTTGCTTCTCATTCTTTTTCCTTTTAGTCAATTATATAAATTGTACATATCTGAATGAGAGAATTTAATTGATATTTCTTCCAGATGTTGATGATACTTAGGAAGAATATTGGGTTATCTCTGATTAAATACAGAATAAAGTTTATTTCTTCCATGCTATATTCTGCCTCCACCAAGCTGTCTTTATAAAATTGCTAAATTTATATGCAAAGTAAAAAAAAAAATAATTTCAAATTTAGCTGCTGCTAAGTCACTTAGCTGCGACCCCATAGACGGCAGCCCACCAGGCTCCACCATCCCTGGGATTCTCCAGGCAAGAACACTGGAGTGGGTTGCCATTTCCTTCTCCAAAGCAGGAAAGTGAAAAGTAAGCAATTCATACTAAAACTCAATATCCAACTGAAGAAAGGAAGAAAAAAATGTGTTAAGCATCACATATCCAAATATGATTCTAATATCTAAAGAAAAATCTTTATATGTCTTTCATATATGTCCCTGAAGGTCTATTTTATCGATCTGAAGGCATTTATCTTGATCTCTTACCATATCAGAAAAAATTTAAGCAAACATGCTTTGTATTATGTTGGCTTGCTAAAGAATTTTTGCTGTAGAGAAAGATTGCTTGTTTGTGTACGCAAGTATGAGAAGAATGTAAGACGAGCATAACAGCAAGATGAGAATTTTTAAAAATATAATTAAATCATCATTATTTTTGAAAGGTTATTAAATAGTCTTCTGTTAATACAAGGACTTCAAAGAATATTTTCAACATCTATTCTGTCCACTAGTATTTTACTATCAACAAAGAATAATGTGGACATTTCTAGTGTGATGATAATTTTAAAGGCCATAGTGATAAATATAATAAATACATTAAATTTGTATACATAGTATATGAATATAAGAGCAAGTCTGAAACACATACAACACAAAGAAAATAAAACATAGTTGAAACATATTTCAAAGAAAATACATCTAAAATAAATAAATTATGCATCAAGGAATAAATATTAAGTGACGGACTGAGAATTTCCATGTTCAGAAATACTAAAGAACAAGGAAATCTATTTGAAACAATTAAAGTTGTCTTGGTACCAATTTGTGAAATACCTGGCTTTGAACTCTTGAAAAGTGAAGGTGTTAGTTGCTCAGCTGTGTCCAACTCTTTTCAATCCCATGGACTATAGCCTACCTGGCTCCTCCACCCATGGAATTGAATACTTGCTATAAATATACAAAATATTCAGGAATTATGTTGTGTTGAACTATGCTTTTATATGAGATAATCCCTCTTATTCCAATTTGCAAGTACTCAATGAATTAAAGAATGTTTTCTGAATCTCATGGATATTTTGCTAGACTTAGTTCAAAGGCCTCAAAAATAACATCCCATGGAGCTTTAAATTAAATATCAATGGTTTTGTAAATTATTGATTGGGATCTCGATGAAATTTATCGCAATGAATTGAAGTCATCCCTGGTGTATTTACTTGGATGATTTTCTTTAGTACTCAGAGACCTGGATATTAAAAGACAGTTGATCAACTTTCTCAGCAGATGAAGAAAGGGTAAGGGGAAAATAGAGTTGGGGCATTTATATCCTCAAAAGAAGTTGAAGATGAGGAGGGCACTTTACATTGGGAGGAAGTCAAGACATCAGATAAGTGGTGGTTGATGGATGATGAAACAATAAGTGCAACTGAAGTAGACTGTTAACAAATAGGCTGGACAGGCTTACTCTGGAGATAAGTAACTATTGGTGCTGTTATGCTGGACAGGCTTACTCTGGAGATAGGTAACTGTTGGTGCTGTTATGTTTGGGTAATATGACTGTGTGTTTGAGTAGCTGGAATGAAGTATAACTGAAATGTTTTGGACTTAAATAAGTAAAATTGGAATTTACCAATGCTGTAGGAGTTTTTGTAAGGGCACACAAATCAATGGGGACAATATTACAACTTGAGATAGAGAAGTATAATTATACTATATATCAAAAATTTCCATAAATATATAAAAATTTACACATGCCAACAAAGTTGATAGCCAAATTTTATATGCCAGGAATAACAAAAATTCTTACAAGAACATAATATATGTAATATAAAAATAGTTTGCAGATGACATGATCCTCTACATGGAAAACCCTAAAGACTCCACCAGAAAATTACTAGAGCTAATCAATGAATATACTAAAGTTGCAGGATATAAAATCAAAACACAGAAATCCCTTGCATTCCTATACATGAATAATGAGAAAGTAGAAAAAGAAATTAAGGAAACAATTCCATTCACCATTGCAACGAAAAGAATAAAATACTTAGGAATATATCTACCTAAAGAAACTAAAAACCTATATATAGAAAACTATAAAACACTGATGAAAGAAATCAAAGAGGACACTAATAGATGGAGAAATATACCATGTTCATGGATCAGAAGAATCAATATAGTGAAAAGGAGTATACTACCCAAAGCAATTTACAAATTCAATGCAATCCCTATCAAGCTACCAGCCATATTTTTCACAGAACTAGAACAAATAATTTCAAGATTTGTATGGAAATACAAAAAAACCTCGAATTGCCAAAGCAATCTTGAGAAATAAGAATGGAACTGGAGGAATCAACTTGCCTGACTTCAGGCTCTACTACAAAGCCACAGTCATCAAAACAGTATGGTACTGGCACAAAGACAGACATATAGATCAGTGGAACAAAATGGAAAGTCCAGAGATAAATCCACACACATATGGACACCTTATCTTTGACAAAGGAGGCAAGAATATACAATGGAGTAAAGACAATCTCTTTAACAAGTGATGTTGGGAAAACTGGTCAACCACTTGTAAAAGAATGAAACTAGATCACTTCCTAACACCGCACACAAAAATAAACTCAAAATGGATTAAAGATCTAAATGTAAGACCAGAAACTATAAAACTCCTAGAGGAGAACATAGGCAAAACACTCTCAGACATAAATCACAGCAGGATCCTCTATGATCCACCTCCCAGAATTCTGGAAAAAAAGCAAAAATAAACAAATGGGATCTAATTAAAATTAAAAGCTTCTGCACAACAAAGGAAAATATAAGCAAGGTGAAAAGACAGCCTTCTGAATGGGAGAAAATAATAGCAAATGAAGCAACTGACAAACAACTAATCTCAAAAATATACAAGCAACTTCTGCAGCTCAATTCCAGAAAATAAACGACCCAATCAAAAAATGGGCCAAAGAACTAAATAGACATTTCTCCAAAGAAGACATACAAATGGCTAACAAACACATGAAAAGATGCTCAACATCACTCATTATTAGAGAAATGCAAATCAAAACCACAATGAGGTACCACTTCACACCAGTCAGAATGGCTGCAATCCAAAAATCTACAAGCAATAAATGCTGGAGAGGGTGTGGAGAAAAGGGAACCCTCCTACACTGTTGGTGGGAATGCAAACTAGTACAGCCACTATGGAGAACAGTGTGGAGATTCCTTAAAAAATTGCAAATAGAACTACCTTATGACCCAGCAATCCCACTACTGGGCATACACACCGAGGAAACCAGAATGGAAAGAGACACATGTACCCCAATGTTCATCGCAGCACTGTTTATAATAGCCAGGACATGGAAACAACCTAGATGTCCATCAGCAGATGAATGGATAAGAAAGCTGTGGTACATATACACAATGGAGTATTACTCAGTCATAAAAAAGAATTCATTTGAATCAGTTCTGATGAGATGGATGAAACTGGAGCCGATTATACAGAGTGAAGTAAGCCAGAAAGAAAAACAGCAATACAGTATACTAACACATATATGTAGAATTTAAAAAGATGGCAATGACGACCCTGTATGCAAGACAGGGAAAGAGACACAGATGTGTATAACGGACTTTTTGGACTCAGAGGGAGAGGGAGAGGGTGGGATGATTTGGGAGAATGGCATTCTATCATGTATACTATCATGTAAGAATTGAATCGCCAGTCTATGTCTGATGCAGGATACAGCATGCTTGGGGCTGGTGCATGGGGATGACCCACAGAGATGTTATGGGGAGGGAGGTGGGAGGGGGGTTCATGTTTGGGAATGCCTGTAAGAATTAAATATTTTAAAATTAAAAAAATAAAAAACTAAAAAATAAATAAATAAATAGTACTGTGGGCTAGATGGATGTAGTCTCTACTTCCACGCTCTGTGTGAGAAATCCAAGTCACCCTCGAGAAGACTGAGGCAGAAATGATAGACATGTGAGGTAAAGGACCCTTGGGAGTGACTGAACTGTAGTGGAAATTTGATTTCTTATTAAATATAGGACTTGTAGCATATAGCATAAAATTTTTGGAAAATAAAGGAAGTAGTAAAATGGAGAAGAGGATGACAGAGGATGAGATGGTTAGATAGCACCACTGACTCAATGGGCGTGCATCTGAGCAAACTCCAGGCAACAGTGGTGTGCTACAGTCCAAGGGTCACAGAGAGTCGGGCAGGGCTGAGCGATGGAAAAACAACAAACTTGTTTTAGAAAAAAGTAAGAATAGGGAAAAATCAAGATGAGAGAAAGAATATATGACCTGAAGGACTTACTTTGGCACAATGTTTGCTTATATTTTGGTCAAAGCTTGTGAAGAAATGGCAGCATTAGCTTTGCACTTCCTCCTACTAGCCGTACTTCCAAATAGTTACATTCTTTAAAGCAATTCTACTTACGCCTTCATGTCAAAGCACTCAAAGACCCTCTATCAGCCTTAGGGCCAACTCTAAACTATTAATATTTAGTCTCAGTGTGTCCTACAGTGCTATGGCTGGATGTCTTTTCAACATAATCAGCCAAGGCATTGTGTCTATATTCCAGTCACACCCAAAATTATTACTCTGTTTTAGGTGGAATGTGTGTACCCTTTGGGCTTCCCATGTGGCTCAGTGGTAAAGAATCTGCCTGCAATACAGGAGACATGGGTTCAACTCATGAGTCGGGAAGATTCCCTGGAGTGGGAAATGCAAACCACTCCATTCTTGCCTGGGAAATCCCAAGGACGGAGGAGCCTGGTGGGCTACAGCCCATGGGGTCACAAAGAGTCGCACATGACTGAGTGACTGAGCATGCGCACATGTGTACCCTTCATCTTCTTTCACAAGCCTCAAGTTTTAGTTTTTCTTTCTTCTGTAGAGTCTGTCCAGAATTGTCCTATTTTGAGACATAATTCTCCACAAATCTCTTACATTTCTGTACAACTAGGAATTAACAGTCAGTTTGCTCAGGCTTACCAGAAAAACAACTCCATTCTTAGAGATAGTCAAGGTTAGTAAAGATAAAGAACTTTCTCTTCCCCCTCTCTGAAGATTTGTTTATAACCTACAGAAAAGCGAAAAATAATGTCTCTTTCCAGAGGGGACGGCTTAAGTTTCCTAGAAGCCCTCTTATGAGATTTGGGCTTTCCTAAACTCAGTGATCTTCATTTGTGATACAGACCTATAGCGTGCACAGAATCCACCTACTTTGTCTCAGTGGAGCTTGGGGACTAGAGAAACAATGCAAACGAAAATGTCATACTACCTGTTGTGCCACAAGTAATAAACTATATAAATTCATTTGAGCATATTGTCCTTTCTAAGCCAAATCTATAGAAGTGTGGTGAGCCAACCTTGCAGCTTCCACCAAGTTGCTGCTTAGGAACTGCATGACACCTGGACACAGAGAGTATGTCTCTTTTGTGTGTGTTGTCACTACACACTCCATATTAGTTATCCCAAACATTATATCCTTTCCCACTAGTAGGAAAATGCCTTAAAAACAGAATTCATGTTTACTTATTTTTGTATTTGTTAATGTATGTTCCTAGACAAAAAAGTTCAGTTACTGCAATACAACATTTTCATATAATTATAAAGAAGTACTATAGCAAATATAAGGAGAAAATAAAATGCTTAGTAATTTATATTTGGGCACTGCATTCATACTATTTTAGTTTTAGTACTAAAACTACAGTCCATGAGGTCACGTAGAGTCAGACACGGCTGAGTGTCTAAGTGCACACACACACACAGCCGATGAGAAGCAGAGAATCCTTGGTTTACTGTAACCCTCCCAACTTCCTTTCCCCCTTTATAAGAGTTCCCTTTCCCTAACTGCATGGGAATTTGCATGTGGCTCATCCTGGTAGAAGATCCCAAACTGCAACTCTCTGCTGATCCTAAATGAAACAATCTTTGCTGAAGACATACCTGGCACTCTATTTTATTTCAGGTCAAACACATAAAAATTTACCAATTAGATAATACAATAAGGGCTATTTTTAACTTCCCTTTTTATAAACTTGTCAGTATCACTCCAGGTCTTCAGAAGTTAAAAATTATAAATCAGTATCAAAGCTTCAGGCGAAAAACATTATGGAATCTGTTCATGCAAATACTAACAACCCCAGAGATAACACTGTTTCTCTGAGATTTTACAGAGATAGTGTAGGAATAGAGTGGATTTATCTCTAGCCTTCTGTGCAGTCTGTTAAATATTCTACTTTTTTGTAAGGCTAGATAAGTTTCTACCTCTTTTCCCACTATGTAGAAAAAAAGCTGAAGGAAAGAATAAAGTTATTTTCATAGTTTGCATCATTTTGGTTTCATATTTTGTGTTTGCAGATCCAGCTTTATATTGCTGGATGTAGAATTTTAGTAAGAATGAATTCCAAGGTAACAGAAAGGGTTGTCATTAGCATTTAAAAGTTATCAAGGTACCTAAGGTATTTTAGTACTTCTCCTATTATCTTTACAACCATCTAAGCCCTCAGGATTTTATTACTCATACTGAAAATAAACTAACTCCAAAGATGATAACTAGAATACCATCTCCTATTTTTAAATATTTTTTCTAGATCAGTGTTAGGTTCACAGCAAAACTCAGGTGAAGTTCAGTGACTTCCCACATACCAATTACCCCTCATATGCATAGCCTCCCCATTGTCAAGATTCCACATCAGAGTGTTATGTTTGTTACAACTCTTTTGGCACATCATTATCACTTCAAGCCCATAATTTATGTGGGTGTAAACCTTAAGACTTTTAGTAAACTATGAATGCTAAGTTGGTTTTCCTTGAGAGATATTTTTTTTTTAAGATCTCCAAAGTAGTAACTGGTGATAAGTTTTAAAAGAAAAATGCATATATAAAATAAGAGTGGTTATATTTTAATGATGTTTTTTATTTCCAATAACACATAATATGTGGAGTGAATTGGTCACGATACTCAGGTACTTTGGTCTAGGTAAAAATCCTTGTATCAACTTGCTCAGTTCCTCAGCAAATGAATATTGGCAGAAATACATGTACAGATACTTAAAAAATATCTCACCTTGTATACTGCAATAAATGAAGTAAAAGCAAATATGTATTAATGTGACTCTCCGCTTTCCTTAAAATACATTTTCTGGGAATATAAGACAGAGGTGATGTGTGTCCATTTGAAAACATTAGTTTTACTATGAATTTAATATGCTATCCTCAGTGCCAAGTCTACATAACCAGCAAAAATTACAAAAATTAATTTTTCCTATCAAACCTAAAAACCAATGCCCGAGTGATGGAAAAAGATATTTTATGGAAATAAGAATGATAAGAAAGTGAGGGTAATGATACTCATCTAAAGCACACTTTATAGCAAAGGTCATAACAAAAGACAAGGAATGTCATTATATGATGATAAAAGGATCAAAACAAGAAGAGGATGTAACTCTCATTAACACATAGGCACCTAATACAGGAATACCTAAATATACAAAGCATATTAACAGACATCATAGGATAAATTAGCACTAATACAATAATAGCAAGTGACTTAAACACCCCACTTACAACAATGGAGAGCTTATCCAGACAGAAGCTCAATAAGAAAGCAGTGGTCTTAAATGATACATTAGACAAGTTGGCCTTAATGGAAACCTATAGGACCTTCCATCCAAAAAGAGCAAAATACACATTCTTCAAGAGCACATGTAACATTCTCCAGGACAGATTACATGCTAGACCGTGAAACAGTCTCAACAAATTTAAGATGATAGAAACTACATCAAGTTTTTTAATTTTTGTTTTAAACCACAACAGTATAAGACTAGAAATCAAATATGGGAAGGCATGTGGGGAAAGCACAAACACTTGGATAATAAATAACATGCTCCTTACAAAAAGAGTGGGTTGTGAAGAAATAAAGAAGAAATCATATAATACATTGAGACAAATTAAAATGGATACATAACTTTTTAGAATTTATGGAAAGAGCAAAAGCAGTTCTAAGAGAGAAGTTTAAAGAAATACAGGCCCACTCAGAGAAATATGAAAAATCTCAAATAACTTAAACGACCATCTAAATGAATTAAAAGCAACAACAACAACAACAACAAAAGCCCTGAGTCAGAAGAAAGAAGGAAATAATAAAGATCATGGAGAAAATGAAATAAAATGGAGACCAAAAAAATAGAAAAGATTAATAAAATGAAGAGCTGCTTTTCTGAACAGTTAAAATTGATAAGCCTTTAGCCAGGCTCATCAAGATAAAAAGAGAAAGGACCCAAATAAACAAAACAAGAAGTAAAAGAGGAGAAACAAACAGTATCACAGAGAAATAAGAAATCATTAGAGAATGCTACAATTATATGCCGACAAATTGGACAACTTAGAAGAAATGAACAAATTTCTAGAAAGATACAACCTTCTAATACTGAATCAGAATGAAACAGACAATTTGAATAGACTAATCATTAATAGTGAAATTGAATATGTAATAAAAAAAAAAGTTCTCAATAAACCAAAGTGCAGGGCTGGATAGCTTCACAGAGAAATTCTACTTCACATATAAAAAGAGCTTCTACCTAAACTCTCAACACATTCATAAAACGTTAGATGAAAAACTCCCAAATTATTCTTTTACCTTGATATCAAAACCAGACAAAGATACTGCAAAGAAAGAAAGTTACAGGTCAATATTTCTGACAAATATAGATGCAAAAATTCTCAATAAAATGTTACCAAACTGAATTCAACAATATATAAAAATATATACCATGAGCAAGTGGTATTGATTCAGGGATGCCAGGATGGTTTAACACTCACAAGTCAATGTAATACAGCATGTTAACAAAAGGAAAGATAAAAATGTTATGATCATCTCAATAGATACATGCAGAAAAAGCATTACACAAAATTCAACAACTGTTCATGACTAAAAAAAAACCCTCTTTAAAGTGGATATAAGAGAGCAAATCACAATAAAGGCCATTTATAACAAACCCACGGCTAACATACTCAACAACGAAAAGTTAAAAAACTTTGCTCTAAATCCAAGAACAAAGCAATTATGTCCACCCTCACCACTTCCACTTAACATAGAATTGGAAGTCCTAGCCATAGATATCAGACAAACTAAAGCAATAAAAGGAATCCAAATTTGAAGGGAAAAAGTAAGCTTGTCACTGTTTGTAGGTGACTTGATACTATCAGTAAGTATAAAACCATAAAAGTCTCCACCAAAAAACTATTAAAGTAAGTGAATTAATAAAATTGCAGAATACAAGACTAATATGCAGAAATCTTGCTTTTCTATACACTAACGATAAACTATCAAAGAAAGTAAGAAAATAACCTCATTTAAAGTCACATCAAAAAGAATAAAATACCTAGGAATAAGCTTAACCAAGGACGTAAGCCCTAAAGTCTGAAAACTATAAAGAATTGACAAAGGAAATGAAGATGATACCAAAAAATGGAATAATATCCTGAATGATTGGTTTTGATGAATCAATATTGTCAAAATGTCCATACTACCCAAAGCAGTTTACAGATTGAATGCGATACCTGTCAAAACATCCACCTACTCTTCACAGAACTAGAACAAATGAAACTCAGATTATATGGAACCACAAAAGAGCCCCATTGTGAAAGCAACGTTGAGGAAAAAAGACAAAGCTGAAGGTATTATGCTCCCTGACTTCAGAATCTTCCACAAAACTCATCAAAATAGCATGATATTGACACACATATTCACAAAAGACTTATAGATTAATGGAACAGAGTAGAGAGCCCAGAAATAAAGCCACATACCTAAGGTCAATTAATCTACAACAAAGGTTGAAAGGATATACAATGGAGAAAAGACAATCTCTTCAACAAGTTGTGTTGGGAAAACTGGATAGGTACTCATAAAAGAATTAAACTAGAACTTTCTTTCATATCATTTAAAAAGTAAACTCAAAATTGTTTAAATGCTTAATGTAAGATATAAACCCATAAAACTAGAAGAAAACATGGGCAGAACACTTTGCCATAAATTGCAGCGGTATTTTTTGGATTTGTCTCCTAAGGCAAATGAAATAAAAGCAAAAATAAACAAATGAGATCTAATCAAACTTTTTTTTCCCACAGCAAAGGAAACAATTGACAAAATAAAAAGACAACCCACTGTATGGCAGAAAATGATAAGGGGTTAATTTCTAAAATACATGAATAGATCTTACAATTCAGTTTTAAAAATAACCTAATTTAAAAATGAGCAGAAGACTTGACATGCTTCCAAAGAAGACATTCAGATGGCCAACAGGCACATTAAAAAAAATTCATCATTAATTTCCAAAGAAATGCAAATCAAAATCACAATGAGATGTTACCTCACACCTGTCAGACTGGCTATCATCAAAAAGTCTACAAACAGCAAATATTGGCAAGGATGTGGAAAAAGGGGAAACCTTGTATACTGTGAGAATGTAAATTGGTAAAACCACTATGGAAAACAGTATGAAAGTTCTTGACAAAACTAAAAATAGAACTACCACATGATCCAGAAATTTCACTGTTGTGTATGCACACCCCCCAAAAAAAACATGGATTTGAAAAAATACATGCACTCCAATGTTCATTGTAGTGTTATTTACAATTGTCAGGTATGGAAGCAACTAAGTGTCCATCATCAGATATGGAAAAAGATAACGCTATCTATACATACAAACATAAACACACACACAATATTACTCAACCACAAAACAAGAATGAAATTCTGCCATTTGCCACTATGTAGATGGACCTAGAGCATATTCAGTTCAGTTCAGTTCAGTCTCTCAGTCGTGTCTGACTCTTTGCAACCCCATGAACAGCACCATGCCAGGCCTCCCTGTCCATCACCAGCTCCCGGAGTTTACGCAACTCACATCCATCGAGTCGGTGATGCCATCCAGCCATCTCATCCTCTGTCATCCCCTTCTCCTCCTGCCCCCAATCCCTCCCAGCATCGGAGTCTTTTCCAATGAGTCAACTCTTTGCATGAGGTGGGCAAAGTATTGGAGTTTCAGCTTTAGCATCATTCCTTCCAAAGAACACTGATCTCCTTCAGAAAGGACTGGTTGGATCTCCTTGCAGTCCAAGGGACTCTCAGAGTCTTCTCCAACACCACAGTTCAAAAGCATCAATTCTTAGGTGCTCAGCTTTCTTCATAGTCCAACTTTCACATCCATACATGATTACTGGAAAAACCATAGGCTTGACTAGACAGATCTTTGTTGGCTAAGTAATGTCTAGAGCATATCAGGTTTACTGAAATAAGTCACACAAAAATTCTTGTGTTATTTATATCTAGAATCTAAAAACTAAAACAAATGAATGAAAATAATAAACAGAAACAGTCACAGATATAAAGAACAAACTAGTGGTTAACAGTGGGAAGAGAGAAGAGGGTAGGAGAAAGGTAGGGTTATGGAAATAAGAGATATAACCTACTATATAGAGAATAAATAAGCATCAAAGATATGCTACTAAGTTAAGTCACTTCAGTCGTGTCCAACTCTGTGCGACCCCACAGACGGCAGCCCACCAGGCTTCCCTGTCCCTGGGACTCATCAGGCAAGAATACTGGAGTGGGTTGCCATTTCCTTCTCCAATGCATGAAAGTGAAAAGTGAAAGTGAAGTCGTTCAGTCATGTCCGACTCCTAGCGATCCCATGGACTGCAGCCTACCAGGCTCCTCTGTCCATGGGATTTTCCAGGCAAGAGTACTGGAATGGGCTGCCACTGCCTTCTCCAATCAAAGATATACCCTACAGCAAAATATAGCCATTATTTTGTAATAACTTTAAACGGATACACCTGAAACTAATATGCTATTATAAAATTACTATACTTCAATAAGATATTATTTAGAAATATAATAGATAATGTAAATGCATAAAATTTATACTGGTTTTAAATAAAAATTTAAATATAGAAAAAGCCCATGTGGTTCTCACTTTTAGCTACATTAATAAGTTGATATGATTATTGGCTCTGAGGAAAAATACGAAAATGTTGTTTTCTTGTGAATCATTAAAATAAATCATAAAGAATGTACTATATTTAAAAACATTAGTTTAAATGATTATGCAATATTAATTTATTTGTACATTTTACACATTTGAAGAATATATAAATCCAACCTGTGGGGACCTAAAACATATTGAGATTCACAAGAGTTGATATCTGCTTTAGTTCACATGTACCTACTCAGTTTAAGTTTCTGATTTGTTGATATGAAGGTGAATATATACTGATTTGCATAGCATCAAGGTGTTTCAATGCCCAATAGTTTATTATATTTCTAGTGATTAATTTACTAGATATTTCACTACCACTTGTCTATTTTCTAGCCTGAAGATATGGAACAAAGATCAATACTGCTGTAGCTCTGAACTTCTCAGAAGAAATACATATATTTACTTATTCAATAAATATATATTAGCAGGGTTTTTTTTTAATTTTTATTTTTACTTTATTTTACTTTACAACGCTGTATTGGTTTTGCCATACGTTGACATGAATCCGCCACGGGTGTACATGAGTTCCCAATCCTGAACACCCCTCCCACCTCCCACTCCATATCATCTCTCTGGATCATCCCTGTGCACCAGCACCAAGCATCCTGTATCCTGCATCGAACATAGACTGGTGATTCTATTCAGCAGTTTTAAGTACTAGAATCGATACTCAGAAATTAAAAAGTAAGTCAGAAACTCAAATTTCTCTCAAAGTGAGATTTAGCAGAAATAATAATAATAATGGTATAATTACTTATATAATCTACAGTAAACAAAATATTCTGAAAGCTGTGTACTGTTGAAGAAATAGAATTTTTAAAAAAATCCTCAAAACCTACCAACAAAGGTAGAGGGGAAAGAAAAAAAATATATTTTTAAATAACCATTAAAAACTGGCTTCCCTGGTAGCTCAGTAGTAAAGAATCTGCCTGCCAAGTGGGACACATGGGTTTGATCCCTGGGTTGGGAAGATCCCCTGGAGAAGGAAATGACAGCCTACTCTTTTGTTCTTGCCTGCGAAATCCCATGGACAGAGGAGACTGGTGGGCTAGAGTCCATGGGGTCACAAAGAGTCCGATGTGACTTAGTGACTAAATAACAGCAACAAGAGAAGAGCTCTATCTTCCTCGAAGCTCACATTTCAAACTGATGGTATCCCAATCATCAGAAGAGAGTTTGCTCTCTCCATGTTTCACTGTCTTCAATTCACAATCCCGAGGAAGGAAGGAAATGGAGTACCAGAGGTCTTAGCTGCAACAAATGCTGTTTTTCTTCCCCTAATCTCCCTGGATTAAGGATGGTTTTGACCAGATACTAAGAGTTCTGTGGGTTGACAGCCCAAGTGGGATCCAGTGAAGAGATCTGCCTTACCCAGCTCATGATCCATGCTCAGGACAGCCTGAATCCAATACTGGGAGAGGGGAAAGTATAAAGGCCTGGCCCCCTCATTCCATATCCAGGAAAATTCTACATGCAAATGCAGGCCTTCAAAGCTCTGCAGGTGAAGAGCTGAGTCTCACTTGTGATGGTACCTTCTTTCTTTTCCCAATTCTGCTTCTTCCTCTTCACAGATATTGGTTATAAAAGCTCTCCCTAATAAACTTGGCACAAGAATGTCCATCTCAGAGTTGACAAATACCACTCTTTTAGTCAGAAACCTTTGAGTCCCTAGTTTTTGACTAGACCTCACCTTTGACTTATGACCCTGGCCTATTAATCCAATTTTAGCTATAATTCTGCTAGGTCCATTCAGCTAAAATCCAGCCTAGTTTTATATGGGCAAATTCTTCATCCTCTCACTCCTAGTATCTTACTACCCTATCGTGTCTTCAGCAAGAATCTTGTTAGATCAGTTTAAGAAATAATTATCCTAAAGCCAGAAATTTTAAATTGAGTTTCAACTAGTAAAAGACTAAAAGTTTCACAAATCTAAGAGTGATCATACTCATAACTATGCTTCTAGCTCATTACCTAAATGGCATATGTAAAATGGCCCAGATGAAGGAGCAGTTGAATGATATACAGCTACACACACATAGAGGTGAATATATGGATACCTACAAAATATAATTTTGAAATCGGTGGTAACACATTCTGATATTAGAATATTTAAATCCACGGAGCAAAATTATCTCAGTTAACAATTCAAATCGACAATAGTACAATCAATGATATTAGTCTGAGTTCACTAGTTTTACATGTGTAAGCGTATATGTCCGTGTCTGCGTTTGCACTGTCTGTGCAAACTTTTTTACTGTGTTATAAAAATACAATATAAGATCTACCATCTTAACAACACTGTATTGTGCATTTAAATATCTGTTCATTATATGCAAAACATTCTGTCAGTTCAGTTCAGTCGCTCAATCATGTCTGACTCTTTGCCACCCCATGAACTGCAGCACGCCAGGCCTCCCTGTCCATCACCAACTCCCGGAGTCCACCCAAACCCATGTCCATTGAGTCGGTGATGCCATCCAACCATCTCATCCTCTGTCATCCCCTTCTCCTCCCGCCTTCAATCTTTCCTAGCATCAGGGTCTTTTCAAATGAATCAGTTCTTTTCATCAGGTAGCCAAAGTATTGGAGTTTCAGCTTCAGCGCGGGTCCTTCCAATGAAATTCAGGACTGATTTCCTTTAGGACAGACTGGTTGGATATCCTTGAAGTCCCAGGGACTTCAAGAGTCTTCTCCAGCACCACAGTTCAAAAGCATCAATTCTTTGGCCCTAACTTTCTTTATAGTCCAACTCTTATATCCATACATGACTACTGGAAAAACCATAGCCTTGACTAGATGGACCTTTGTTGGCAAAGTAAGTAATCCTTCTGCTTTTGAATATGTTGTCTATGTTGGTCATAACTTTTCTTCCAAGGAGTAAGTGTCTTTTTATTTCATGACTACAGTCACCATCTGCAGTGATTTTGGAGCCCCCCAAAATAAAGTCTGTCACTGTTTCCACTCTTTCCCCATCTATTTGCCATTGTGTAGATCTCTAGAATGTATTCATCTTACATAACTGAAACTTTATACCCACTCTATAGCAACACCCACATCCCACTTATCCCAGACCTTGACAATTACCACTTACTCTCTGTGTCTATAAATGACTATATTAGATACTGTATATGACTAGAATCATACAGTGTTTTTTCTTCCATAACTAGGTTCTTTTGCTTAGGATAATATCTTCCTTGTTCACTCATATTGTCACATATTACTGGATTTCCTTTTTAAGTGTGAATAATATTCTGTATATGTGTGTATATAAATTTTGCATTTTCTTTATCCATTTATTCACTGACAGAAATATAGATTGTTTCCACATCTTGGGATATGAACGAACACTCCCAGCATAAATCTCACATTAAATCCTAAAGATAGCGATTGGAAAACAATATAACAAAGATTGTAGCAAGCATGTCTTATGATCATAAACAAAAATAAGTATCCTAAACCCAAAATAAGCAATCTGAATCCAGCAAAACATCAAATACATAATACATCTTGATGAAATTGTATTTTATTTAGGAAGGCTTAATTTATTTAATATTTATAATTGTAATATTACATTGTAATAATAGAATTAACTTAACAGGAGACAACAATGATTATTTCCTGATTATCTTGTTTGTGATTACTTAAGAATTATTTGCTAATAAGTTTCTATTTATGATTTTAAAAACTTTAATCTGACCAATAATATAAAGGAAATTAGTCTCTTTTAAAAAATCTACAAAGAACTTAGAGCAAGTATCACTTATTTCTGAAATATCTGAAAGCTATCTTTGTGAGATCATAAAAGAAATAAGGATGTTCAACCGTCATGATTTTCATGAAATAGTTTGCCACAATGATAGATAATAACTAATGAAGTACATTCTAAAACTTTAAAAAGAAATTTTTATATTGTTGAGATTAAAGAAAATCTGAATCTAAGTAGGGAATAAGCCATGCTCATGTATTTAAAGAAACAGTGTGTCAAGCTATCACTTCTTTCTGTATGAATATATAGATTCAGTGTGATCCCATCAAGATATTGATAATGTTCTGGGTTATTTTAGTGAAAATGACAATATAATTCTAATGTACACATTGAAAAGAAAAAAGCCAAGTAGGGCCAAGGAAACTTGAAAAGTCACAGTTGGAGAAACCACATATCAGAAATCTAGTGCTATTGTGAAATGACACCAGGTAAAAATGTGCTGTAATAATAAAAGGAGGGACAGAAAGACCAACACAAAATATAGAATCCTGAAATAAAACACACAAATAGTCAACTCATTTGTATATAAACTGATGCTACAGAGCAGAGACAATTATTTTCAACTAATCCTGATTTAATTAGATATTCATATGTATAAAAATAAAGCTTAAATTATACTTTATGCCATATTAAATAAATTCTAGATGATGCTTTAAACATGAAAGATTATAAAATTAATCTTCCAGAAGATAATGATAAGTACTTTCTTAAGGAGAGAAAAGTTCATTTAAACATGATGCAAAATTTATTTGCAATAAGAAATGCATCCATAATTTGGACTATTTAACTTATACATTTCTCTGTTAGTCAAAAAAGATCCCTCCAAGAATGAAAAAGCAAGCACAGTGTGGGAGTAGTCTTCTGTAATACACATGGCCAATGAAAGCTTCAAACTAAGCAAATATGCAAAAGACTAACAGGGCAGGAGAATATCTAAATGGCTAACTTTATTAGAGATCATTAGCGATTCCCAGGGACAGGGAAGCCTGGTGGGCTGCCGTCTCTGGGGTCGCACAGCGTCGGACATGACTGAAGCGACTTAGCAGCGGCAGCAGCAACAGCAGAGATCAGAGAGATATACATTAAACCACAACGTGACACTCTTACCCACTGCTGCTGCCGCTGCTAAGTCGCTTCAGTCGTGTCCGACGCTGTGCGACCCCAGAGACGGCAGCCCACCAGGCTCCCTCGTCCTTGGGATTCTCCAGGCAAGAACACTGGAGTGGGTTGCCATTTCCTTCTCCAATGCATGAAAGTGGAAAGTGAAAGTGAAGTCGCTCAGTCGTGTCCGACTCCTAGCGACCCCATGGACTGCAGCCTACCAGCCTCCTCCATCCATGGGATTTTCCAGGCAAGAGTACTGCAGTGGGTTGCCATTGCCATCTCCCACTATAAGGACAAATTTTTAAAGTGGTAAAAATCAAGTATTGTTGAGCCTATGGAGAAACTGAATGTTTCATGTACTGCTACTGGCAATACAATTTGTTACAACTACTTTGAAAAAAATCCTTGGCAATATATATTAAACTTTAATACATACATATGCTATTACACAGTGGTTCTCTCCTTGAAATATACCTTACAGAAATTGTTTAGATGTGCAGAATTTATCTATTGTGGTAGAAGTCAAAACAGATTTCTACAGAAATCAAAACAGAAAGTCTTACTTTTTAGAGGAAGACTTAAAAGGATGATGAAAGGATGATTCTTGTGTCCAGTTGATATTCTATTTCTTGGGTAATAGTTGTTTACGTAAAACAATTCATTACTCATTTATCAAGAAAATGGAGATGAAAATTTAAGAGACATTTAATAAATTCAGTGTGTGAAATTTGGGTCATAATTTGAACAAATCAACTATTGAACATTTATTAGATAACCAGGATATTTAGAATAATAACAAATTTAAATAAAGAGATGTTGATTTGTAAAGTGTGACAAGGTACTATGTAGGTTTCAGTTTGTTTGTTTTCATTTTTGGAAGCATACTAAAATAATTCAGGTTAGATTATATGATGCTTGCAATCTCCAAAGTAATTCAGTTGAGGATTTGGAGTCGGAGGGGAGGGGTGGAAAGGACAAGAGATTGACCAAGAGTTGGCCACTTCTTATACAAGAAGCTTCATTATCATTCTATAATTTTATATGTATTTTAAATATACCATAATAAATTACAAACAAAATGCATATGAGGAAATGACATCAGCGACAATAAAACTAAATTTTGGAAAATTATCATCTCAAATTTGGGACTACCGGTAAAGTTTCCTAAGTAGAACTTTCCAAATACCAACTTTCAACTTGAGGGATTCTTTTTATTCTCATGACTCTATTTCATGCTTAATTTCATGTTTATTGTTTTGATATACTCAATACTTGTATAGAGATAGGGAATTGGTGCATGTCAGTCTGACAGAGATAGTGAAAAAGTTTGATATGCCACCTTAAAGGGAGGAGAAAAAACTAGTCTTTTGTCGAGTCTTAAAGCAATACATTCAAATGTCATTAGCACTGGCTAGTGCGACTAGCTGGCATATATTCCCTCTAGTCTGGAGAAAAGGCATTCACAACTCAAGTTAGGCATTTAATCTTTTTATAGAAGCTCGAGAGACGGGGCCACTAAAGTGTGTTGCAATATTTACTAGACCTCAGCCGCAAAAGCTATCAAACCAGCGTCCCTATGAGGATTCAGTTTACAAATAATCCTAACATGAATGGCAGATGCATAGCCTCCCTTTGTGTCTCACTGTTGTAGCTGGGAACAACAGACCACCCATGTGAAAAATCATGAAAGAAAAATCAAACCCTTATTCTGAACCAGTAGATACAGATAGGTATAATTACTTGAAACTGGTAAATGGGAAGATTTAGCATAAGAAAGAGAGATTCCTGATTCCTGAGAGAGAGATAAACAAAGGAATAAAGTTCTTAAGAGAGAGGAAAGTGGGGAGAACCAGAAGAGCTTGCTTTTGTTAGCAGATGAGGGATTTCTATAACTAAAGGAGCAGATTTATAACAGATGTATTTAAGACTGTGGAATTAATGGTGTGAAGATAATTTTCCATCCAGTTGCTTAGTTTTCCTCAATGATTTGTGAGGCTGAGACTAAGTCAGCTTGATGAAGTACCAGGGCATACAGATTGTTTGCTCCCCACTCCCACTTCATTCACTACCTAATGTAAATATCTCAGAGTATGACCTGTGACTCTAAATTTGTAGCAAAAAAAAAAAAAAAAAAAGATGGGTGGTATTCCTATTAGAGCTATGGGTAGACTGTGCAGTGGAAAAATCTTTATATTGCAAAAATCAATGTATCACTAAATTTTAATCTGTGCATTTCACCTAAAAATGCAAGAGAAAAGATTAGGACTACAAGTGCTGATGTGAATTAAAGGCAGGTAGCTTAGGGGTTCTGAAAATTACAGCACAAACTATTGAAAAAAAAACTGCAAAGTATATTTTTATAGGAATTTAAATGAAAATGAGAGTTTAAGAATACATTAATGAAAAGATACCTTTGTTCTAGCTGGCCTTGTGAAGGTAACATCTGCCAGTGAGGAGTGCTCAATTATACAAACTCACTGTTTGTATTGACATGTATCTTCTTAGGACTTCTCAAATGGCACTAGTGACACAGAACCCATATGACGATGCAGGAGACTAAAGTCACAGTTCGATCCCTGGGTTAGGAAGATCCACTGCATAAGGGCACTACAACCCACTACAGTATTCTTGCCGGGAAAATCCCATGGACAGAGAAGCTTGGCAGCTCTATATGATCACAAAGAGTTAAACATGACAGAAGTCACTTAGCACACACACATATTCAACATTAAATAATTTATAAGTTTAAATCAAAATTTTGTCACCTAATCATTGGAAACAGTGACAGACTTTAATTTAGGGGCTCCAAAATCACTGCAGGTGGTGACTTCAGCCATGAAATTAAAAGACGCTTGCTCCTTGGAAGAAAAGCTATGACCAACCTAGACAGCATATTCAAAAACAGAGACATTACTTTTCCAACAAAGGTCCATCTGGTCAAAACTTTGGTTCTTCCAGTAGTCATGTATGGATGTGAGAGTTGGACTATAAAGAAAGCTGAGCACCTAACAATTGATGCTTTTGAACTGTGGTGTTGGAGAAGACTCTTGAGAGTCCCTTGGACTGCAAGGAGATCCAACCAGTCTACCCTGAAGGAAATCAGTCCTGAGTATTCATTGGAAGGACTGATGTTGATGCTGAAACTCAAATACTTTGGCCACCTGATATGAAGAACTGACTTATTTGAAAAAACCATGATGCTGGGAAAGATTGAAGGCAGGAGGAGAAGGGGATGACAGAGGATGAGATAGTTCAATGGCATCACCAACTCAATGGACATGAGTGTGGTAAACTCCAGGATTTGGTGATGGACAGGGAATCCTGGCTTGTGTGCTGTAGTCCCTGGGTCGCAAAGAGTTGGACACAAGTGAGCAACCTAACTGAACTGAACTGAATCATTGGTTTAATCATTGGATTTTAGATCGTCAAGGGACAGAGAAAATTTAATTGGCCTCATTAAATAGATAAAATCCAAGTGTTGAGATGAGTGACTTTTAGGGCACACAGAAGTAAAAGATGAAGCCTGAGGTCTAAAGTTTTTTAAGCCTCATACTCGTGTTCATTCCCAAACTATAATATTTAGTTCTAAAATGCAAAGTAAATGCTCAAAATTCCCCAAGCCAGGCTTCAGCAATACGTGAACCGTGAACCCCCTGATGTTCAAGCTGGTTTTAGAAAAGGCAGAGGAACCAGAGATCAAATTGCCAACATCTGCTGGATCATGGAAAAAGCAAGAGAGTTCCAGAAAAAAACATCTATTTCTGCTTATTGACTATGCCAAAGCCTTTGACTGTGTGGTCACAATATACTGTGGAAAATTCTTCAAGAGATGGGAATACCAGACCACCTGACCTGCCTCTTGAGAAATTTGTATGCAGGTCAAGAAGCAGCAGTTAGAACTGGATGTGGAACAACAGACTGGTTCCAAATAGGAAAAAGAGTATGTCAAGGCTGTATATTGTCACCCTGCTTATTTAACTTCTTAGCAGAGTACATCATGAGAAACGCTGGGCTGGAAGAAGCACAAGCTGGAATCAAGATTGCTGGGAGAAATATCAATCACCTCAGATATGCAGATGACACCACCCTTATGGCAGAAAGTGAAGAGGAACTAAAAAGCCTCTTGATGAAAGTGAAAGAGGAGAGTGAAAAAGTTGGCTTAGAGCTCAACATTCAGAAAACGAAGATCATGGCATCCGGTCCCATCACTTCATGGGAAATAGATGGGGAAACAGTGGAAACAGTGTCAGACTTTCTCTTTTTTGGCTCCAAAATCACTGCAGATGGTGACTGCAGCCATGAAATTAAAAGAAGCTTACTCCTTGGAAGAAAACTTATGAGCAACCTAGATAGTATATTCAAAAGCAGAGACGTTACTTTGCCGACTAAGGTCCGTCTAGTCAAGGCTATGGTTTTTCCTGTGGTCATGTATGGATGTGAGAATTGGACTGTGAAGAAGGCAGAGTGCTGAAGAATTGATGCTTTTGAACTGTGGTGTTGCAGAAGACTCTTCAGAGTCCCTTGGACTGCAAGGAGATCCAACCAGTCCATTCTGAAGGAGATCAGCCCTGGGATTTCTTTGGAAGGAAGGATGCTAAAGCTGAAACTCCAGTATTTTGACCACCTCATGAGAAGAGATGACTCATTGGAAAAGACTCTGATGCTGGGAGGGATTGGGGGCAGGAGGAGAAGTGGACGACAGAGGATAAGATGGCTGGATGGCATCACTGACTCATTGGACATGAGTCTGAGTGAACTCCAGGAGTTGGTGATGGACAGGGAGGCCTGGCGTGCTGCGATTCATGGGGTCGTAAAGAGTGGACATGACTGAGCAATTGAACTGAACTGAAAATGGAAAGAGTGAGGATGTACAGACTTAAGGCATTTTTATTAAATCTTCACCAATAATCAAAAGGTCTTCTCTGGTTCTTACCTGTGCTGTTCTAGTTTTGTACATCTTACAGAGGAGAAGAAAAATAGTTTTATTTATGTACATGTAAAAGTAATAGGTATACTTGATATACCTATTATGTCAAAGAATTGCAACACATATTTAACATGTAAAATTTGACAAGTTTAGATATAAGCAAACCCCTCCAATATCATCACCAAAATCAAGGTTAACAGACCTAAATAGACCTAGAAGTCATTTCCAAATTTTCACTGTGTCTGTTTTATTGTGTGTGGTAAGAATCCTTAACATGAAATTCATCCTATTAGTAGATCTTTAAGAGCATAATTCAATATTGTTCAGTGCATGCGAAGTGTTGTACAACAGATCTCTACAATTTATTCACTTGACTCATGAATTGATACTCTATGCCCTTTTAATGTTTCTCTTTGCAAGTTTGTACTTATTACTTAGCTTATAAAAGTAAATTAATCATAAAATAAAGACAAAATCACACCTTTGAGATTTTGGGAAAATTAAATGCTTCACAAGCAAGAGGAAATAAACTAAATTTTACAAGAAGTAGCTTCTGTTAAAATCCCAATATCTGTTTGAAAACTACATTTCTGTCTTTGGGAAGAAAAAAACATTATGCTAAGTGAAATAAGTCAAGTAGACAGACAAATACTGTAACATCTCTCTTATATATGAAATCTAATTTTTTTTTTAAAGTTCATAGATACAGAGAATAGTTTGGTGGTTGCAAGGTGGAGTAAGGAGTAGGAGGTGGGAGAAATTAGCAAACTGGGTTTTTGGTTATTATTTTTTTAAAAATAGTTATAATTATCAGTAAGCAATGTCATAAGAATAAAATTGATTTTAGAAATGGCAAGATAAGATGAATTTTAGAACCTCTATTACTTCCAACCAATATTTATTCCCAGTACCTTCTATGTGCCAGGCACTCTACCAGATTTTGTGGACACAACAGTGAATAAATAAAAAAGAAATCTTTTTTTGATAGGGATTATTATACAGAGGAGGAACAGAGACAATAAACAAAACTTAACTAAAATAAATGACTCCCCCAAACATATTACATATAATACATTATTTCTTTACCCCATGGACACAGTATATAATATTTAGTCAGATAGCATTTGGGATAAAATCATTGGAATACAATAAAATACTTGATCCTTGGTAACCTGCTGTTCTGACATTCTTAATTATACAGGTTTTCAGCATCCTTCAAATATATCTGGGTCCTGGCTATGGTGTTACTTTACTGGCTGGCAGTTGTTCACTGCAGTTTAAATACTGATTGGGAAGACTGAATGAGGTTACCGTATAATTTAACGCCAAATCATGAAAAATTTTTATAATGAAAGGATAGGAATTGGGATTATTAATAATTTTATACCAAGACAACTAACATAATCCAAGATTCTATAGAAATCTATAGTCACTCTAATTCTTTCCAGAGATTGACTAGTATACCATTACCACTAGTGTGGTTCCAAGAACTCAGTCTCTTCAAGATGGGGCACCTATTTTGAAAGACCCATCCTAGGAGATTAGGTCAGAGGATTTGGAGGTTATGGGGACTCAACTGATACCCAATAAAAGATTGCCTGTCATTTTCCAAGTAACTCAAAAGCAGTTACTTAGAAAGTTCCAAAAATACAGTGTCCTTTCCTTTGTTACATGTATACATCCAAGTGAATGATATAATATTTGTTGTAGGTTTTATTTCATAGTAATAGAAAAATTACAAAATTCACTCAAGTTTCGCTCTAACAAAAAATCTTCTAGGTTGCTCTAACCTACTTTCTATTCTCCTTTCCTTTTTGTATTGTCCTTTAAATCTATACAATAAGATTTATCTGAAAAAAACATTTCACAGACTATGATTTATAGAAAATATCTTCAAAATTTTAAGAAAGGGATACTTTCCCTTCATGAAAAACTGAGTAAAGAGGAGGCATCACCAAAAGCTTATTTCAAAACTTGCCACAGAGCAAATGGTATCTACATTAAACTAAAAGCCAAATGCCTACAGCTTGCCAAAGCTGCCTTTTTTGTTTTCTAGTCCCTAAGAAGCTGGCTGCATGCTACTAACAGAAGAGAGGGGGCTGCATTGGGAAGGAGTTTCATTTTTCCCTATAACAGGTGAGGATGTTGGCTGTTGTTTATTTAAAAAGGGATTTCTGAGGAGAAGCATCACCAAAAAAATAGCTTGACTGACTTTCACATCACAAGAAGAACTAAAACTGCTCAAGAACAAGAAGTCACTGAGAGCTTTCTAGAACCAGAGATGAGGCTGAAGCAACCCTCTGCACTGAAGAGCCAAACACAGAGCATCTCAGAAGAGTAAGAGAAATGGCTTCATCTTGACTCAATGGCCCCTCTCTCAGGCAAGCACAGTACCACAGAGAGGTTTCGCCAGATCCTCCAGTTTCTAGTGAGAAAAGACAACCTGGGAGGGAAACCAGCCACTAAACCAGCATTAGGGGTGACTCTGTGGGAGTCCCTACTCTGATGCGGCCCTCAGGGATCACAGGGGAGTCCGTGGGATTCAGCCACTGGAAATACGACTATGAGAAAGAAGGGGGGAGTGGTGTGCAACAACCAGCATCCAAATCTTGGCTTATTGAGTCCACACCTACAGCGGCCAAGTGGTACTTTTAACCAGCACCTTTGCTCATCTACAGAACCATGTCTGGGGCACACTCCAACTTGGGAACTCAGCAAGGTGCAGATCTGCCTGATTTGGATCCTCGAACAAAATATCCTGCCAACCCTAGAGCGCAGGGAGCCTATGACTAATCAAAGAACTGACTCAGTCATCCCACCCATGTGGACGGTGTCTTCCAGTTGCATCTGACAAGAAAGGCTGGAGACAACTCTTAGAAAAAGTTCCACTGGCACTCAAGCTTAGAGATGGGCAAGTAGAGCTGATGATCACCCAGAACAAAGTCATCACGCTTCCTGATTTCTAGCTATGCTATAAAGCTATAGTCCTCAAAAGAGTAGCATAACACTGGCATAAAGACAGATAAATGGGACAGAATCAAGAGCCCAGAAATATATCCATGCATATACAGTCAACTACTATTTGAAAAGGAAGCCAAAAATACTCAATGGAGAAAAGATGTTCCCTTCAGTAAGTGGAGCTGGGATAATTGGATATTCATTATGTAAAAGAATGAAACTAGACCCACAATTTCTACCACTAACAAAATTGAACTCAAGATGTATTAAAGACTTAAATGTAAGACCTGAAATCATAAAATTTCTAGAAGTAAAAATTGAGAAAAACAACTCCTTGATGTGGGTCTTGATTTTTGAAGGGTATGACACCTAAAGTACAAGCAATAAAATCAAACACATTGGTAGAATTTCAAGATTAAAATCCAGATAAGTTTTTTTTTTTTTGCACTATGATATTTGAAAATAACTGAATAGCTGGAAGATAAAAAACAGTTAAGGAGGCATGGCATACATATTTCAATGAAGAGTATAACTACAAATAAATAAATTACAATAATCTTAAAATGGAAAGAATGATGACTTATGAATAGCCACAGCAACAGCAATTAGCAATTATTTTATTTTGTTGTGTGTTAATCTACACAAAGGGACCAACAGGAAAAAAAAAATATTGTTAAGAGTGCCTACTTGAAGCAAAATTGAGTAATGAAGCACCTCTTACCCTAATTCAACATAGCAACACACTATTTTCAAAGAAGATTGCAGATCATTGAGAATACTCTGTAAGAATTGTCACTATACATGCATAAAAATGCATTTAAAAGGATGTTATTTTACCATTGTCTGACAAATTTGATAAATGCAGGACAAAACTGAATGACTTACACATAAAAAATATAGTAAAGCAGCAAAATTTTAGACTGGAATAATTTCTAGAGATCACCTCACGCAACATTATTTTACAGATGAGAAAGTTCAGCCCAGAAATTTTAAACTACAGTATTTTCAATGCTATGGAATTAGAAAAGAACAAGATGAATGAAGAAACCAAGTTTTCCCAGCATGATATTCGTTCTAGAAATCTAAACAATGAATTTGTTCAATTTCAAGGAATTAATTTATCCAAGTTATAATCTGCCAAAGTGAAACAAACTACAAAACAGCACACTAACACACCCATTTGCTCCCTGTAGTATCAGACTGGTTATCAACGATTTTAGCACTTACAATATAAATACTAGTTAGGCAAAGTCATACTGATAGGCAGAGTTAAGGGTCAAAGAAAGTAGTTAGTTAACCCCACTAGAAGTTTGTAAGTAAAGAAAAAGGTATGGAAGACTTCTGTAAGTTAATGATTACTCAATAAAGCAGGTTTGCTTAACCACAAAACCAAGAAGGCCTGATTAGCAACAAAACCGTGCAACAGAAGCATGAGCCATGCTCCAAAATGATAAAATAACGGTGACATGAGCTACATTCTGCCCAATGAGTGAGTCGTTGATCCCTAGGAGATCCTTGATGAAAGTGAAAGGGGAGAGTGAAAAAGCTGGCTTAAAGCTCAACATTCAGAAAACTAAGATCATGGCATTTCGTCCCGTCACTTCATGGCAAACAGATAGGGAAACAGTAGAAACAGTGGCTGACTTCATTTTTTTCAAGATGGTAATTGCAACCATGAAATTAAAAGATCCTTACTCCTTGGAAGGAAAGTTATGACCAACCTAGAGAGCATATTAAAAAGCAGAGACATTACTTTGCCAACAAAGGTCCGTCTAGTCAAGGCTATGGTTTTTCCTGTGGTCATGTATGGATGTGAGAGTTGGACTGTGAAGAAAGCTGAGTGCCGAAGAATTGATGCTTTTGAACTGTGGTGTTGGAGAAGACTCTTAAGAGTCCCTTGGACTGCAAGGAGATCCAACCAGTCCATCCTAAAGGAGATCAGTCCTGGGTATTCACTGGAAGGACTGATGTTGAAGCTGAAACTCCAATACTTTGGCCACATGAGTTTGGGTAAACTCCGGGAGTTGGTGATGGACAGTGAGGCCTGGCATGCTGCGGTTCATGGGGTCACAAAAAGTCAGACACAACTGAGCGACTGAACTGAACTGAACTGAGGAGATGTTCTCTGAATACATATAAAATTGTAAAGCAAAATAAAGTAAAAATAAAAATAAAAAAATAATAATAAATATTAATAAATGAATGAATGCTTAAAAAAATATTATGGAAGGTGACATTTCAAACTGAAAGAGCCTTACTGATTGAGACATGAAATAATTTCTCTACAGTGCCATGACAGCTGTCTTGACTATGTAGGGACAAGGAAACTCCCTTACCTGACACTGATAATGGAAGTGTGACATCTACTCAAGAATGAGAAAGAAGGTGGTCTTCTCCCCATACCCCTTTTCCTTTGCAGCTCACTAACTTCTTGGGGTGCGGCACCCTCTCACCCACCCACTTGTAAGCCTTACAAGCATCCGCTTCTAATAAAGCACTTCTTATCTATCACTTTGCCTCTCACTGTATTCTTTCTGTGCTGAAACAAAACACACCAGAGTTCCTTGGAGCCCCCCTCATGACACGCCACCTAGTGGTTTCAATGAAAATTTAAGAAATTCTCCATGTGTGGAATCATGCTATAAAAATAGATTTTTATAATATTGTAACATGTATAATTTCACATATTGAAAAGAAACAAAGTTATAGAATAGTTAACTAGTAAATAGCTGCTCTAATTATTCTAGTAGTAGAGGATACACTTTTTATGAACATGATTTATTTATTACCGTGGTACATTGCATTAAATATTATTTCAGTTATTTCACTTCTTTTTTTCCAATGCATGTACTCTGCTATGTTTCTAGCACTCAGGATATTATATAGTGTGGACATTATCGACATAAACCTAAAAGATACAAAGATTTTAATGTAAATTATTTTGGTTAAATATCCTTAAGGAATAACCTTGTCAGAGAGGAAGAAATTTTCATCTACTCTCCTGGGTTCTTCTGGTTACTCTAAGAATTAAATTGCCATTAGGAACATTAGCAGGGAAAAAACAAACAAAAGTTTAATAATATGAAATTTGAGTAGTTTGCCTAAGTAAAACCCTCATCCTAAAGATCATTCAGATGAAGACAAAAAGAATGTGGTCATAATAGTTTGGGGCATCAAAGGAGAGGAAGGCAATTGACATGGAGATAGAAAACCAATTGTTTGGTAAACAAGTGTTTACTGAGCCAAGCAGAGACAATTGGGCTTCCCTGGTGGCTCAGCAGTAAAGAATCCATCCTCCTATAATGCAGGAGAGCCAGGTATGATCCCTGGGTCTGGAAGATCCCCTGGAAATGGAAAAGGAAACCTACTCCAGTATTCTTGTCTGGGAAATTCCATGGACAGAGGAGCCAGCCCAGCAGACTACAGTCCATGGAGTCACAAGAGGCAGACACAACTTATACCAACTTACACAACTTACACAACTTACACCAACTCAACCACCAAGACCACGGAGACAATGGGACACAGAAAGGAATTTTAACAAATGGGCTTTGTTAGGTTCCCGTCTGCAACACTTAGTTCATACTGCTGCTATCCATTGTCATAATTCCTTCCTGGAACAGGCCCCTTATCTATTGATTCTAGCCAACAAAATGTGGCACTACTATGGGGATATAGGGATGTCACTTCCTTGATTACATGATATGTAAGACTTCAGTTTAGAGACTACAGTGAAAGATTATACTTCCAGGTTTGAGGAAATAAACAACTAATTTGAGGAAGTTATTTGTGGCAAAGAAAAACTGAGTAGGGCCACAAGGACCTAAAAGTGGCCTCTAGGACATAAAGGTGACCTGTAGCAATTCAGTTAAGTCAAGTTCAGTTGCTCAGTCGTGTCTGACCTTTTGCGACCCAATGGACTGGAGCATGCCAGGCCTCCCTGTCCATCACCAACTCTTGGAGTTTACTCAAACTCATATCCATTTAGTCGGAGATGCCATTCAACCATCTCATCCTCTGTTGTCCCCTTCTCCTTCCGCCTTCATTCTTTCCCAGCATCAGGGTCTTTTCACATGAGTCAGTTCTTCACATCAGGTGGCCAAAGTATTGGAGTTTCAGCTTCAACATCAGTTCTTCCAATTAATATTAAGGACTGATCTCCTTTAGGATAGACTGGCTGGATCTCCTTGCAGTCCAAGGGACTGTGTAGAGTCTTTTCCAACACCACAGTTCAAAAGCACCAACTGTTTGGCGCTCAGCTTTCTTTGTACTACAACTCTTACATCCACACATGAATACTGGAAAAACCATAGCCTTGACTAGATGGATGTTTGTTGGCAAAGTAATGTCTGGTTTTTAATATGCTGTCTAGGTTGGTCATAGCTTTCCTTTGAAGGAGTGTCACTTAATTTCATGTCTGTAGTCATATTCTGCAGAGATTTGGGAGCCCCCTAAAATATATTCTGTCAGTTTTCACTGTTTCCGCTTCTATTTGCCATGAAGTGATGGAACCAGATGCTATGATCTTAGTTTTCCGAATGTTGACTGTTAAGCCAACTTTTTCACTCTCCTCTTTCACTTTCATCAAGAGGGTCTTTAATTCTTCTTCGCTTTCTGCCGTAAGGGTGGTGTCATCTGTATATCTGTGGTTATTGATATTTCTCCTGACAATCTTGATTCCAGCTTGTGCTTCTTCCAGCCCAGTGTTTCTCATGATGCACTCTGCATATAAGTTCAATAAACAGGGTGACAATATACAGCCTTGACGTACTCCTTTTCCTATTTGGAACCAGTCTGTTGTTCCATGTCCAGTTCTAACTGTTGCTTCCTGAACTGCATACAGATTTCTCAAGAGGCAGGTCAGGTGGTTGGTATTCCCATCTCTTTCAGAATTTTCCAGTTTATGGTGATCCACACAAAGGATTTGGCATAGTCAATAAAGCAGAAATAGATGTTTTTCTGGAATTCTCTTGCTTTTTCGATGATCCAGCAGATGTTGGCAATTTGATCTCTGGTTCCTCTGCCTTTTCTAAATCCAGCTTGAACATCTGGAAGTTTATGGTTCACATATTGTTGAAGCCTGGCTTGGAGAATTTTGAGCATTATTTTACTAGCATGTGAGTTGAGTACAACTGCGTAGTAGTTTGGGCATTCTTTGGCATTGCCTTTCTTTGAGATTGAGTGAAAACTGACCTTTTCCAGTCCTGTGGCCACTGCTGAGTTTTCCAAATTTGCTGGCATATTGAGTGCAGCACTTTCACAGCATCATCTTTCAGGATTTGAAAGAGCTCAACTGGAATTCCATCACCTCCACTAGCTTTGTTCATAGTGATGCTTCCTAAGGCCCACTTGACTTCACTTGACTTCACATTCCAGAATATTTGGCTCTAGGTGAGTGATCACACCATCGTGATTATCTGGGTTGTGAACATCTTTTTTGTATAGTTCTTCTGTGTATTCTTCCCACCTCTTCTTAATATCTTCTGCTTCTGTTAGGTCCATACCATTTCTGTCCTTTATCGAGCCCATCTTTGGAATGTTCTCTTTGTATCTCTAATTTTCTTGAAGAGATCTCTAGTCTTTCCCATTCTGTTGTTTTCCTCTATTTCTTTGCATTGGTCACTGAGGAAGGCTTTCTTATCTCTCCTTGCTATGCTTTGGAATTCTACATTCAAATGGGTATATCTTTCCTTTTCTCCTTTGCTTTTTGCCTCTCTTCTTTTCACAGCTATTTGTAAGGCCTCCCCAGACAGCCATTTTTCCTTTTTGCATTTCTTTTTCTTGTGGATGGTCTTGATCCCTGTCTCTAGTACAATGTCATCAACCTCTGTTCATAGTTCATCAGGCACTCTGTCTATCTGATCTAGTCCCTTAAATCTGTTTCTCACTTCCTCTATATAATCATAAGGTATTTGGTTTATGTCATACCTGAATGATGTAGTGATTTTTCCTACTTTCTTCAATTTAAGTCTGAATTTGGCAATAAGGAGTTCATGATCTGAGCCACAGTCATCTCCCAATCTTATCTTTGCTGACTATATAGAGCTTCTCCACCTTTGGCTGCAAAGAATATAATCAATCTGATTTTGGTGTTGACCATCTGGTGATGTCCATGTGTAGAGTCTTCTGTTGTGTTGTTGGAAGAGGGTGTTTGCTATGACCAGTGCATTCTCTTGGCAAAACTCTATTAGCCTTTGCCCTGCTTCATTCTGTACGTCAAGGCCAAATTTGCCCTTTACTCCAGATATTTCTTGACCTCCTGCTTTTTGATTCCAGTCCTCTATAATGAAAAGGACATCTTTTGGGGTGTTAATTTTAAAAGGTCTTGAAGGTCTTCATAGAACCATTCAGCTTTTTCAGCATTACTGACCTCTAGCAGGCAGAGAGCAAAATGCTGGAGCCCTCAGTCATTCAAACACAAAGCTATGACCTCTTGCAGTAATCTCAGTGCTTAAAAGTGTATTTTTCCCTGTGCTAGCCTCCAGATGAAAACTCAGCTTGGCAATGCCTTGACTGAAGCCTTGTGAGACACTGAGCAGAGGATGCAAAAATACCAATGCAAGACTCCTGATCAGAAACTGTGAGATGATAAATCTATGTGTTATTTTAAGCCACAAAATGTGTGGTAATGTGTTACTTATGCAGCAATACTAAGCAGCTTATCAATACATCCTTTTAGGCAGTTAGGGAGAAGATCAAAGATTTGTTTGGAGTCTTTAGGGTCTTGATTATTTTCAGCTTGAAATAATGTGTATGCCAAAGAGACTTTTTAAGTGGTACATTTTGCTTCCCTGCAAACTCAGCTCTAGCACAGTTTCTCTAATACTAGGGACACAACCAGGTAAACCAGGCCATTGCTTTGTCTACTTGTATTTCACATTAGTCATGAAAGTGAAAGTGGCTCAGTTGTGTCCGACTCTTTGTGACCCCATGGACTATGCACAGACCATGGAATTCTCCAGGCCAGAATACTGGAATGGGTAGTCTTTCCATTCTCCAGGGGAATCTTCCCAACCCTGGGATCGAACCCAGGTCTCCAGCATTGCAGGCGGATTCTTTACCAGTCGAGCTAAAGGGAAGCCCAAGAATACTGGAGTGGGTAATCTATCCCTTCACCAGGGGATCTTCCCGACCCAGGAATCGAACCAGGGTGTCCTGCATTGCACACGGGTCCTTTACCAACTAAGCTATCATGGAAGTTGTGAAGACCACAATATTATCTCCATGTTTTTAAAGCAAATTTTTCCTATAAAGGAGCAGCTTTAAATTTCGGTCTTAATTTCCTCTCTTCTTCCTTCAGAGGAAAAGCAGCTTTTTTGTCCCTT